>NC_069508.1:142780175-142990175 GCF_027579735.1 Bombina bombina
CAGCCGCAGAAAAAAAGCAGGAGTTAAGCGCTTTCTGGGCTAACGCCGGTTCATAAAGCTCTTAACTACTGTACCCTAAAGTACACTAACACCCATAAACTACCTATGTACCCCTAAACTGAGGTCCCCCCACATCGCCGCCACTCGATTAAATTTTTTTAACCCCTAATCTGCCGACCGCCACCTACGTTATACTTATGTACCCGTAATCTGCTGCCCCTAACACCGCCGACCCCTGTATTATATTTATTAACCCCTAACCTGCCCCCCTCAACGTCGCCGCCAGCTACTTACAATAATTAACCCCTAATCTGCCAACCGCAAAGCGCCGCCACCTACGTTATCCTTATGTACCCCTAATCTGCTGCCCCTAACACCGCCGACCACTATATTATATTTATTAACCCCTAATCTGCCCCCCTCAACGTCGCCGACACCTGCCTACACTTATTAACCCCTAATCTGCCGAGCGGACCTGAGCGCTACTATAATAAAGTTATTAACCCCTAATCCGCCTCACTAACCCTATCATAAATAGTATTAACCCCTAATCTGCCCTCCCTAACATCGCCGACACCTAACTTCAATTATTAACCCCTAATCTGACGACCGGAGCTCACCGCTACTATAATAAATGGATTAACCCCTAAAGCTAAGTCTAACCCTAACACTAACACCCCCCTAACTTAAATATAATTTACATCTAACGAAATTAATTAACTCTTATTAAATAAATTATTCCTATTTAAAGCTAAATACTTACCTGTAAAATACATCCTAATATAGCTACAATATAAATTATAATTACATTGTAGCTATTTTAGGATTAATATTTATTTTACAGGCAACTTTGTAATTATTTTAACCAGGTACAATAGCTATTAAATAGTTAAGAACTATTTAATAGTTACCTAGTTAAAATAATAACAAAATTACCTGTAAAATAAATCCTAACCTAAGTTATAATTAAACCTAACACTACCCTATCAATAAATTAATTAAATAAAATACCTACAATAAAACCTAACACTACACTATCAATAAATAAATTAAATACAATTCCTACAAATAACTACAATTACATAAACTAACTAAAGTACAAAAAATAAAAAAGAACTCAGTTACAAAAAATAAAAAAATATTTACAAACATAAGAAAAATATTACAACAATTTTAAACTAATTACACCTACTCTAAGCCCCCTAATAAAATAACAAAGACCCCCAAAATAAAAAAATGCCCTACCCTATTCTAAATTAATAGAGTTAAAAGCTCTTTTACCTTACCAGCCCTGAACAGGGCCCTTTGCGGGGCATGCCCCAAGAAAATCAGCTCTTTTGCCTGTAAAAAAAACCATACAATACCCCCCCCCCCCCAACATTACAACCCACCACCCACATACCCCTAATCTAACCTGGCATCCGGTGCTGAAGAGGTCCAGAAGAGGCTCCAAAGTCTTCCTCCTATCCGGCAAGAAGAGGACATCCGGACCGGCAAACATCTTCATCCAAGCGGCATCTTCGATCTTCTTCCATCCGGTGCGGAGCGGGTCCATGTTGAAGCAGCCGACGCGGATCCATCCTCTTCTTTCTGCGTCTCCCGACGAATGACGGTTCCTTTAAGGGACGTCATCCAAGATGGCGTCCCTCGAATTCCGATTGGGTGATAGGATTCTATCAGCCAATCGGAATTAAGGTAGGAATATTTTGATTGGCTGATGGAATCAGCCAATCAGAATCAAGTTCAATCCGATTGGCTGATCCAATCAGCCAATCAGATTGAGCTCGCATTCTATTGGCTGATCGGAACAGCCAATAGAATGCGAGCTCAATCTGATTGGCTGATTGGATCAGCCAATCGGATTGAACTTGATTCTGATTGGCTGATTCCATCAGCCAATCAGAATATTCCTACCTTAATTCCGATTGGCTGATAGAATCCTATCAGCCAATCGGAATTCGAGGGACTCCATCTTGGATGACGTCCCTTAAAGGAACCGTCATTCGTCGGGAGACGCAGAAAGAAGAGGATGGATCCGCGTCGGCTGCTTCAACATGGACCCGCTCCGCACCGGATGGAAGAAGATCGAAGATGCCGCTTGGATGAAGATGTTTGCCGGTCCGGATGTCCTCTTCTTGCCGGATAGGAGGAAGACTTTGGAGCCTCTTCTGGACCTCTTCAGCACCGGATGCCAGGACGGATCGGTGATACCTGTTGAGGTGAAGACAAGGTAGGAAGATCTTCAGGGGCTTAGTGTTAGGTTTATTTAAGGGGGGTTTGGGTTAGATTAGGGGTATGTGGGTGGTGGGTTGTAATGTTGGGGGGGGGGGTATTGTATGTTTTTTTTTACAGGCAAAAGAGCTGATTTTCTTGGGGCATGCCCCGCAAAGGGCCCTGTTCAGGGCTGGTAAGGTAAAAGAGCTTTTAACTCTATTAATTTAGAATAGGGTAGGGCATTTTTTTTATTTTGGGGGTCTTTGTTATTTTATTAGGGGGCTTAGAGTAGGTGTAATTAGTTTAAAATTGTTGTAATATTTTTCTTATGTTTGTAAATATTTTTTTATTTTTTGTAACTGAGTTCTTTTTTATTTTTTGTACTTTAGTTAGTTTATGTAATTGTAGTTATTTGTAGGAATTGTATTTAATTTATTTATTGATAGTGTAGTGTTAGGTTTTATTGTAGGTAATTGTAGGTATTTTATTTAATTAATTTATTGATAGGGTAGTGTTAGGTTTAATTATAACTTAGGTTAGGATTTATTTTACAGGTAATTTTGTTATTATTTTAACTAGGTAACTATTAAATAGTTCTTAACTATTTAATAGCTATTGTACCTGGTTAAAATAATTACAAAGTTGCCTGTAAAATAAATATTAATCCTAAAATAGCTACAATGTAATTATAATTTATATTGTAGCTATATTAGGATGTATTTTACAGGTAAGTATTTAGCTTTAAATAGGAATAATTTATTTAATAAGAGTTAATTAATTTCGTTAGATGTAAATTATATTTAAGTTAGGGGGGTGTTAGTGTTAGGGTTAGACTTAGCTTTAGGGGTTAATCCATTTATTATAGTAGCGGTGAGCTCCGGTCGTCAGATTAGGGGTTAATAATTGAAGTTAGGTGTCGGCGATGTTAGGGAGGGCAGATTAGGGGTTAATACTATTTATGATAGGGTTAGTGAGGCGGATTAGGGGTTAATAACTTTATTATAGTAGCGCTCAGGTCCGCTCGGCAGATTAGGGGTTAATAAGTGTAGGCAGGTGTCGGCGACGTTGAGGGGGGCAGATTAGGGGTTAATAAATATAATACAGGGGTCGGCGGTGTTAGGGGCAGCAGATTAGGGGTACATAGGGATAATGTAAGTTGCGGCGGTTCACGGAGCGGAAGATTAGGGGTTAATAATATAATGCAGGGGTCAGCGATAGCGGGGGCGGCAGATTAGGGGTTAATAAGTGTAAGGGTAGGGGTGTTTAGACTCGGGGTACATGTTAGAGTGTTAGGTGCAGACGTAGGAAGTGTTTCCCCATAGGAAACAATGGGGCTGCGTTAGGAGCTGAACGCTGCTTTTTTGCAGGTGTTAGGATTTTTTTCAGCTCAAACAGCCCCATTGTTTCCTATGGGAGAAACGTGCACGAGCACGTTTTTGAGGCTGGCCGCGTCCGTAAGCAACTCTGGTATCGAGAGTTGCATTTGCGGTAAAAATGCTCTACGCTCCTTTTTTGGAGCCTAACGCAGCATTTTTTTGGACTCTCGGTACCAGAGTTAATTTTATGGTGCGGCCAGAAAAAAGCCTGCGTAGCGTTAACAACCCATCTACCGCCAAACTCCAAATCTAGGCCTAAATAAATAATTGCTTGGATGATGTATTCAGAGCAAAGATTAGCCTGAGAATAATTTGTAGACATGTGCCATTCGTTTCGGCTGAATTTTGGCTGATTCAGAGATTTGAATGAATCCGAATTTCCGAATCGGCACCATAACTAACATCCCGAAAAATCCATTCTTTATTTATATTCTGAATTTTTCATTGTTCTAATCTAAACTGCAGTTCCCCGACATCGCCGACACCAACTAAACCTATTAACCCCTAAACCGCAGTTCCCCGACATCGCCAACACTAACTAAACTTATTAGCCCCTAAACCGCCTTTCCCAAACATTGCCAACACTAACTAAACCTATTAACCCCTAAACTGCAGTTCCCAGACATCGCAGACACTAACTAAAACACTAAATAAACATATTAACCCCTAAACCGCCATTCCAAAACATCGCCAACACTAACTAAACCTACTAATCCCTAAACCACCGGCCCCTACATCGCAACAGCCTAAATTAAACTATTAACCCCTAAACCTAACACCCCCTAACTTTAACATAATTATAATAAACCTAAATTAAAGTTACAATTATTAACTAACTACCTATTTAAAAATAAATACAAACTTACCTGTGAAATAAAAATAAAACCTAAGCTAGCTACAATATAACTATTTACTAACTACCTAGTTAAAATAAATACAAACTTACATGTGAAATAAAAATAAAACCCATGCTTAAACTAATAAAACCTAACAATACTAAAAATAGAAAACCTAACATTACTAAAAATAAAAAACCTAACATTACTAAAAATAAAAAACCTAACATTACTAAAAAATTAAAACTAGAATCACAAAAACTAATAAACACTAAAATTACAAAAAATAAAAAAATACCATTACAAAAAATGACAAACAAAGTTATCCAAAATTACAAAATGTATTCCTTTTCTAACACCCCTTTTAAAAAATAAATAACACATTTCAAAATACAAATACCCTAATCTATAATAAATTAACACAGGCCCTTAAAAGGGACTTTTGTAGGGCATTGCCCTAAAGATTACAGCTCTTTTTCAAACAAATAAAAACAAACAAACCCTAACATTACAAACCTCCACCCCCCAAACCCACAAAATAAAAAAAAACCTAACTAAAAAACATAATTTAGGTAAGAACTTACCTGATAAATTCATTTCTTTCATATTGGCAAGAGTCCATGAGCTAGTGACGTATGGGATATACAATCCTACCAGGAGGGGCAAAGATTCCCAAACCTCAAAATGCCTATAAATACACCCCTCACCACACCCACAATTCAGTTTAATGAATAGCCAAGAAGTGGGGTGATAAAGAAAGGAGTAAAAAGCATCAACAAAGGAATTTGGAAATAATTGTGCTTTATACAAAAAAATGATAACCACCATATAAAAAAGGGATGGACCTCATGAACTCTTGTTAATATGAAAGAAATGAATTTATCAGGTACATAAATTATGTTATCTTTCATGTAATTGGCAAGAGTCCATGAGCTAGTGACGTATGGGATAGCAATGCTTAAGATGTGGAACTCCACGCAAGAGTCACTAGAGAGGGAGGGATAAAAATAAAAACAGTCATTTTCCGCTGAAAAAAATAATCCACAACCCAAAATATAAATTAATTCTCATAAATGTGAGGAAAAAACTTAAATCAAAAGCAGAAAAATCAAACTGAAACCGCTGCCTGAAGAACTTTTCTACCAAAAACTGCTTCCAAAGAAGCAAATACATCAAAATGGTAGAATTTAGTAAATGTATGCAAAGAAGACCAAGTAGCAGCTTTGCAAATCTGATCAACTGAAGCTTCATTTTTAAAAGCCCAGGAAGTGGAGCTTGACCCGACTCCAAATAGGCTTGATGAATCAAAAGTTTTAACCACGAGGCCAAGGAAACGGCAGAAGCCTTCTGACGTTTCCTGGAACCAGAAAAGATAACAAATAGACTAGAAGTCTTCCTGAAATCTTTAGTAGCTTCAACATAATATTTCAAAGCTCTCACCACATCCAAAGAATGTAAAGATCTTTCCAAAGAATTCTTAGGATTAGGACACAAAGAAGGGACAACAATTTCTCTATTAATGTTGTTAGAATTTACAACCTTAGGTAGGAATTTAAATGAAGTCTGCAAAACTGCCTTATCCTGAAGAAAAATCAGAAAAGGAGATTTACAAGATTCACAAGAGAGAGCGGATAATTCAGAAACTCTTCTAGCAGAAGAGATGGCCAAAAGAAACAACACTTTCCAAGAAAGTAGTTTAATGTGTAAAGAATGCATAGGCTCAAACGGAGGATCCTGTAAAGCCTTCAAAACCAAATTAAGACTCCAAGGAGGAGAGATTGATTTAATGACAGGCTTGATACAAACCAAAGCCTGCACAAAACAATGAATATGAGGAAGTAGCAATCTTTCTATGAAATAAAACATAAAGAGCAGAGATTTGTCCTTTCAAGGAACTTGTAGACAAACCTTTATCCAAACCATCCTGAAGAAACTGTAAAATTCTAGGAACTCGAAAAGAATGCCAAAAGAATTTATGAGAAGAACACCATGAAATGTAAGTCTTCCAAACTCGATAATAAATCTTTCTAGAAACAGATTTACGAGCCTACAACATAGTATTAATCACTGAGTCAGAGAAACCTCTATGACTAAGCACTAAGCGTTCAATTTCCATACCTTCAAATTTAATGATTTGAGATCCTAATGGAAAAATGGACCTTGAGATAGAAGGTCTGGCCTTAATGGTAGTGGCCAAGGTTGGCAACTGGACATCCGAAGAAGATCCGCATAGCAAAACCTGTGAGGCCATGCTGGAGCCACCAGCAGCACAAACGATTGTTCCATGAAGATTTTGGCGATCACTCTTGGAAGAAGAACTAGAGGCAGGAAAATATAAGCAGGTTGATAACACCAAGGAAGTGTCAATGCATCCACTGCTTCCGCCTGAGGATCCCTGGACCTGGACAGGTACCTGGGAAGTTTTTTGTTTTGATGAGATGCCATCAGATCTATTTCTGGAAGCCCCCACATCTAAACAATTTGAGAAAACACATCTGGGTGGAGACACCATTCTCCCGGATGTAAAATCTGACAACTGAGGTAATCCGCTTCCCAATTGTCTATACCTGGGATATGAACGGCAGAAATTAGACAGGAGCTGGATTCCGGCCAAAAAAGTATCCGAGATACTTCTTTCATAGCTTGAGGACTGTGAGTCCCACCCTGATGATTGACAT
The DNA here is from genome assembly GCF_027579735.1 of Bombina bombina. Lineage (NCBI taxonomy): Eukaryota > Metazoa > Chordata > Amphibia > Anura > Bombinatoridae > Bombina > Bombina bombina. The sequence goes on from NC_069508.1 coordinate 142,787,280, forward strand.
ATGCCACAGTTGTGATATTGTCTGTCTGAAAACAAATTAACGGTTCTCTCTTCAACAGAGGCCAAGTCTGAAGGGCTCTGAAAATCACACGGAGTTCTAAAATATTGATTGGTAATCTTGCCTCTTGAGATTTCCAAACCTTTGTGCTGTCAGAGATCCCCAAACAGCTCCCCAACCTGAAAGACTCACATCTGTTGTGATCACAGTCCAGGTTAGATGAAGTAATCTGGACTTAGAAGTCATATCAGCATTCCAAGATTTGAGCCACAAAGCTCTTCTAGCTAAAAGCTAGACATAGATTTAACATCAATTTTGATAATATCAAAAATGGCAACACAAATGAAATTATTAGCATGTTGATTCAACTTAACAATGCTAGACAAATCATGATCCGATACTTGTTGCGCTAAAGTTTCCAACCAAAAAGTTGAAGCAGCTGCAACATCAGCCAAAGAAATTGCAGGCCTAAGAAGATGACCTGAATATAAATAAGCTTTCCTTAGATAAGATTCAAGTTTCCTATCTAAAGGATCTTTAAAAGAAGTACTATCTTCCGTAGGAATAGCAGTACGCTTGGCAAGAGTAGAGATAGCCCCATCAACTTTGGGGATCTTTTCCCAAAACTCCAATCTAACTGCTGGCAAAGGATACAATTTTTTAAACCTTGAAGAAGGAATAAAAGAAGTACCAGGCCTATTCCATTCTTTAGAAATCATACCAGAAATAGCATTAGGAACTGGAAAAACCTCTGGAATAACCACAGGAGGTTTATAAACAGAATTTAAACGTTTACTAGTTTGAATATCAAGAGGACTAGTTTCCTCCATGTCTAATGTAATCAACACTTCTTTTAACAAAGAACGAATATACTCCATTTTAAATAAATAAAAGGATTTGTCAGTGTCAATATTTGAGGCAGGATCTTCTGAATCAGATAGATCCTCGTCAGAGAAGGATAATTCAGTATGTTGCTGGTCATTTGAAATTTCATCAACCTTATGAGAAGTTTTAAAAGACCTTTTACGTTTATTAGAAGGCGGAATGGCAGACAAAGTCTTCTGAATAGAATCAGAAATAAATTCTTTTAAATTTACAGGTATATCTTGTGCATTAGATGTTGAGGGAACAGCAACAGGTAATGAACTACTACTGATGGATACATTCTCTGCATGTAAAAGTTTATCATGACAACCATTACAACCCACAGCTGTAGGTTTAACCCCCACAAGTTTACAACAAATGCACTTAGCTTTGGTAGAACTGTTATCAGGCCACAGGGTTCCATCAGTGATTTCTGAGACAGGATCAGATTGAGACATCTTGCAAATGTAAGAGAAAAAAAACAACATATAAAGCAAAATTATCAATTTCCTTATATGGCAGTTTCAGGAATGGGAAAAAATGCAAATAGCATAGCCCTCTGACATAGAAAAAAATATCCGGAAACGATACACTCGCGTCATAGATGACGCAACCTTGTGAAAGGACTCGGCATCAACTAAGACACCAGAAATGATGAATTTGCGTCAACGAACGTAACTTTGCGCCAAAAAAATCTTGCGCCAAGAATGACGCAATAAACTCTGGCATTTTGCGCCCTCGCGAGCCTAATTATGCCCACGAATTTAAAAGACAGTCAATTAGAAAAAGAGACTATACCCCAGGTAAGAAATAATTTTTTCATAAAAAAGCATTTCCCAGATATGAAACTGACAGTCTGCAAAAGGAAATATACTGAAAACCTGAATCATGGCAATTATAAGTACAATACATATATTTAGAACTTTATATAAATACATGAAGTGCCAAACCATAGCTGAGAGTGTCTTAAGTAATGAAAACATACTTACCAAAAGACACCCATCCACATATAGCAGATAGCCAAACCAGTACTGAAACGGTTATCAGTAGATGTAATGGAATATGAGAGTATATCGTCGATCTGAAAAGGGAGGTAGGAGATGAATCTCTACGACCGATGACAGAGAACCTATGAAATAGATCCCTGTGAGAAAAACTATTGCATTCAATAGGTGATACTCCCTTCACATCCTTCTGCTATTCACTGTACTCTGAGAGGAATCGGGCTTCAAAATGCTGAGAAGCTCATATCAAAGTAGAAATCTTAGCACAAACTTACTTAACCACCTCCATAGGAGGAAAAGTTTGTAAAACTGAATAGTGGGTGTGGTGAGGGGTGTATTTATAGTCATTTTGAGGTTTGGGAAACTTTGCCCCTCCTGGTAGGATTGTATATCCCATACATCACTAGCTCATGGACTCTTGCCAATTACATGAAATAAATAAAAGGGGTATCTTGCATTGAATCCTCAGTGTGTGGCAGACGATCGCATGAAGAGGACCTCCACATAGGACTGATGGATCTCAGCCAATAGGATTGAACTGGCATTCTATTGGCTGATTGGAACACCCAATAGAATGCCAGCTCAATACTATTGGCTGATTGCATCAGCCAATAGGATTTTTTCTACCTTAATTCCGATTGGCTGATAGAATTCTATCAGCCAATCGGAATTGAAGGGACACCATCTCAGATGACATCATTTAAAGGAACCTTCATTCAGTTGTCGGCCGTGGACAGAAGAGGATGCTCCACGTTGGATGTCTTGAAGATGGACCCGCTCCACGCCGGATGGATGAAGATAGAAGATGCTGTCTGGATGAAGACTTCTGCCCGTCTGGAGGACCAAATCACCCGGCTTGGATGAAGACTTCTCCCGGCTTCGTTGAGGACTTCAGTACTTTAGATACTTTTATTTAATTGTAATTAATTGTATTTAATTTAGGTAAATAATTGTAGTGTAGTGTAGTGTTAGGTGTAATTGTAACTTAGGTTAGGTTTTATTTTACAGGTAAATTTGTCTTTATTTTAACTAGGTAGTTATTAAATAGTTAATAACTATTTAAAAACGATTGTTCCTACTTAAAATAAATACAAAGTTGCCTGTAAAATAAAAATAAACCCTAATCTAGCGACAATGTAACTATTAGTTATATTGTAGCTAGCTTAGGGTTTATTTTATAGGTAAGTATTTAGTTTTGAATAAAAAAGAGAAAAAAAATGCACAACACCTCTAAGTGCAATATGTAAGTTCAAACACACAATTTATTCACAACTTAACAATTAAAACTCACAAAGATAACCTCAACGAAAATGAGGTATGAAACAGGCACTGGAGAACCATCCAGTTCTCAAAAACGATATCCCTTAGTTGATGTCAACCATAGAAAAGATTTGTTTAAGGCGTCCAGAAGTTTCACTTGTTAACACTGTGGGCTTCTTATCACCATCAAATCTTCCAAATGTTTTGGGGTATAGCGTCCTGTATAACAGTCAAAATACAAACATTCACGCCACTTTGATTCAGCTGTATGCGAGCATTGAAGCCGGCAGCTCGCATCAGCTGTTTGCTGTAGCGTGTGTGGTGGGCGTGGCCTTATGCGTTTCGTAAGGGTTCTCCTTACTTCGTCAGAGGCTGCCCACTTGTTCCACCAATGTTCTTTTATGCAGGTTATGGTGCTCCTCCTCTGCAGGCGTTGCTAGTCAGAGTAGAAAGTGACATGTACTTTTAAAACTGCTCTGCGATTTTTGTTAAAGAGTAACACTGAACAACTGCAATTTGTGTCTAATGCTATAATACATTCGGCTGACAATAGTTTTAGTCAACTTGTGGTTACAAAAAGGTTAAAAATGTGTGCCATATTGATTAATATAAATAAAGATATAAAAAAGGAATAAATCCTTCCTAAAACAATGTATAAAGAACAAAACATAAAATAATCATATAAAACTCAGATCATTCATTAAAATGCAAATAGTTGATTTATCTATGTACACATTAAATGAATTAATGATTCGTTCAACGTAATATTTACAGAATGATTATGATATAAATTTAACAATAAAATTAAAATAAAATTAAAATTAAAAAAACAACCTTTTATATATATATCAGAGAACAAATCATATTAGTTGGACGTGTGTTCATAAATACTTGAAAAAATGAAGCAATGAAGCAATACCTGTTTATATGCTGATATATACACATTGTGTATATTTAATCAGACTAACTGCTGAAGATAGACTCTCGCTTTTAATGGATCTTAAACACATAATAAAACTGGCTCATACGTATATAAAAGAGTGTACTTAAAAATATTGATAAAATATGAAATTACTAAAATAAATAATATCATTCCTATCACTACATTAAGAGTACTAACTAATGTGAAGACATATGTATGTACAATACAAATGTAAGTGTGGATTCCAAAAAATTGATCGTGATAAATATTGTTTAAAAACAGTTAATTTAAAAATATTTTTGATTTTAAAACCTATAAACTCCATAATTACATGGGAAAATTAATTTCTATTATAGAGAATTCATAGAGGCTATTTACTTCATATTCTCACTTCGTTGAGCCGGAGGTATTTATTATGTGTCATTATTAATTATCATATTTCCACATCGTACATAGGAACCTTATTCATCAACCAGAAAAGCAGCCAAATCTATCTCTCTATTCATACCCTTTGGTTCAAGAGACCCGAGGGTTCTGATCCAATAGGTTTCTCTACGTCGTAGGGCCAAAAGTCTATTACCCCCCTTACATCAAGTCCCACTCTTTCAATAGCCTTCACTTTAAGGTTCTTAGGATCCTTGTTGTGTACTTCAGAGAAATGAGCAGAAACCCCATGGGTTAAAACTCCTTTTTCAATATTCACCAAATGTTCCCTTAAACGGGTTTTCAGACTCCTCTTGGTTCTTCCTATGTAAATTTTACCACATGAACAGGAGAGGTGATACACCACATGTGTGCCTTTACAATTAATACTCTCTTTGATTGGATATATTCTATTATCTCTCAAGGATCTAAATTCTAAATGATCTTTATCTATATGTAGGCAACTCAGACAGTTCTTCCTCCCACATTTGAAAACAACCGTTGATCTGATTTGTAACCAGTTTTTTTGCTTCACATTCTCCCTTAATTTGCTTGGCGCTAAGATGTTTCTTAGATTCTGGTTTCTCTTAAATACTATATGTGGTTTATCTAATAGTATATCTTTTAAAATAGGATCTTGCAGTAAAATGGGCCAGTGTTTTTTAAAAGACTTTTCAACCTGTCATGAATATCTATTGAATTTTGTTATAAACAATGGTTAATTCTTATGAGATTCTGTTTTCAATTTTTTCGGTTTTGGTACTAGTAACGATTGTCTATTCAGATTATTAGCTCTAGTATACGCTTTTTGAACTAGTGCTGAATCATAGCCCTTGCTGAGAAATCTGTTCTTAATTATTTCTGATTCCCTCTCAAATATTGCTAGATCTGTACAATTCCTTCTAACTCTTTGGAATTGACCAAAGCGTATATTCTGGATCCATTTGTGATGGTGTCCACTAGATGCATGTAAATATGCATTAGTATCTGTAGTCTTTCTAAAGAGACCACTGATAATCTGATCACCTCTGTGTGTCAAAGTGAGATCTAAATATGTAATTTAGTCTTTATGATGAGTTTCAGTAAAACTAAGATTCAGAAGGTTTTGATTCACATAATTCACAAAATCCTGAATTTCCTCTAACCCCCCTTTCCAAATTATGAGGATATCGTCAATGAAACGAAACCACCTCACAATTTTGTCTGAGTGTGGGTTCTTTGTGAAAATGTACAGATCCTCCCACCACCCCATATATAAATTCGCGAAACTTGGGGCGATCCGGTTATCAGAGCCATGTCAGATATTTGGCAGCAACCTCAAATCTGAATTTAGCTGTGAATACAAGATTATCAGCTTGAATATATCCTTTTTACAGGGGGGCGCTTATATATTTATTTTTAAGTATTTAGTTTTAAATAGGAATTATTTAGTTGAATTGTAGTAATTTTATTTAGATTTATTTTAATTATATTTAAATTAGGGGGTGTTAGGGTTAGGGTTAGACTTAGGTTTAGGGGTTAATAACTTTATTATAGTGGCAGCGACGTTGGGGGCAGCAGATTAGGCGTTAATAAATGTAGGTAGGTGGCAGCGATGTTAGGGCCGGCAGATTAGGGGTTAATAATATTTAAATAGTGTTTGCGATGCGGGAGTGCGGCGGTTTAGGGGTTAATATATTTATTATAGTGGCGGTGATGTCCGGTTCGGCAAATTAGGGGTTAAAATATTTATTTTAGTGTTTGCGATGTGGGGGGCCTCGGTTTAGGGGTTAATAGGTAGTTGATGGGTGTTAGTGTACTTTTTAGCACTTTAGTTAAGAGTTTTATGCTACGGCGTTGTAGTGTAAAACTCTTAACAACTGACTTTTAAATGCTGTATCAGGTTTGACAGGAGAGGGTATACCGCTCACTTTTGGTCAGACTCGTAATACCGGCGCTATGCAAGTCCCATTGAAAATATAGGATACGCAATTGACGTAAGTGGATTTGCGGTATTTCCGAGTCTGGCCAAAAAAGTGAGCGGTACACCTGTACCTGCAAGACTCGTAATACCAGCGGGTGTTAAAAAGCAGCGTTAGGACCGCTTAACGCTGCTTTTTAAGGTTAACACACAACTCTTAATCTAGGCCTTTGTTTGTTATTTTTTGTAATGGGATTTTGTTTGTTGTTTCATTTTATTTTTTTTATTTTTTTAGATTAGGCATTTTTTATTTTTAATGGGCCGAAAAAGAGCTGAATGCCCTTTTAAGTGCAATTCCCATACAAATGCCCTTTTTGGGGCAATGGGTAGATTAGGTTTAATTTTATTTTGTGGATTTGGGGGCTGGGGGTTTGTAATGTTAGGGGGTGTTTGTTTTAATCTTTTTGCAAAAGAGCTGTTAACTTTAGGGCAATGCACTACAAAAGGCCCTTTTAAGGGCCCATGGTAGTTTATTATAGATTAGGGTTTTTTTATTTTGAGATTTTTTTTTCTATTTGTATTACAAATTAATTGTAATTTGAATTTTTTTAGTAATCTAACGGCTAGATTTAGAGTTATGCGGCCAAAGGGGTGCGTTAGCTACGCGTGCTTTTTTCCCCCCGCACCTTTTAAATACCGCTGGTATTTAGAGTTCACAGAATGGCTGGGTTTTCAGTGCGTTAGGCTCCAAAAAGGGAGCGTAGAGCATAATGTAACGCCACTGCAACTTTCGATACCAGCAGTGCTTACGGACGCGGCCAGCTTCAAAAACGTGCTTGTGCACAATTCCCCCATAGAAAACAATGGGGCAGTTTTAGCTGAAAAAAAACCTAACGCCTGCAAAAAAGCAGCGTTCAGTTCCTAACGCAGCCCCATTGTTTTCTATGGGGAAACACTTCCTACGTCTGCACCTAACACTCTAACATGAACCCCGAGTCTAAACACCCCTAACCTTACACTTATTAACCCCTAATCTGCCGCCCCCGCTATCACTGACACTAACCCCTAATCTGCCGCTCCGTACACCGCCGCAACATACATTATAGTTATGTACCCCTAATCTGCTGCCCCTAACACCGCCGACCCCTATATTATATTTATTAACCCCTAATCTGCCCACAACAACGTCGCCGCCAGCTACCTACAATAATTAACCCCTAATCTGCCGATCGGAGCTCACCGCTACTATAATAAATGTATTAACCCCTAAAGCTAAGTCTAACCCTAACACTAACACCCTCCTAAGTTAAATTTAATTTTTATCTAACGAAATAAATTAACTCTTATTAAATAAATTATTCCTATTTAAAGCTAAATACTTGCCTGTAAAATAAACCATAATATAGCTACAATTTAAATTATAATTATATTGTAGCTATTTTAGGATTAATATTTATTTTACAGGCAACTTTGTATTTATTTTAACCAGGTACAATAGCTATTAAATAGTTAATAACTATTTAATAGCTAACTAGTTAAAATAATTACAAAATTACCTGTAAAATAAATCCTAACCTAAGTTACAATTAAACCTAACACTACACTATCAATAAATAAATTAAATACAATACCTACAATTATCTACAATTAAACCTAACACTACACTATCAATATATAAATTAAATAAAATACCTACAAATAAATACAATGAAATAAACTAACATTAGAAAAATATTACAACAATTTTAAACTAATTACACCTACTCTAAGCCCCCTAATAAAATAACAAAGACCCCCAAAATAAAAAAATGCCCTACCCTATTCTAAATTAAAAAAGTTCAAAGCTCTTTTACCTTACCAGCCCTGAAAAGGGCCCTTTGCGGGGCATGCCCCAAAGAATTCAGCTCTTTTGCCTGTAAAAAAAATACATACAATACCCCCCCAACATTACAACCCACCACCCACATACCCCTAATCTAACCCAAACCCCCCTTAAATAAACCTAACACTAAGCCCCTGAAGATCTTCCTACCTTATCTTCACCTCGCCGGGTATCACACCGATCCGTCCTGGCTCCGATGTCTTGATCCAAGCCCAAGCGGGGGGCTGAAGATGTCCATGATCCGGCTGAAGTCTTCATCCAAGCGGGAGCTGAAGAGGTCCATGATCCGGCTGAAGTCTTCTATCAACGGCATCTTCAATCTTCTTTCTTCCGGAGCCATCATCTTCCAGCTGACGCGGATCCAACCTCTTCTACCGACGCCTACTCGCCGAATGACGGTTCCTTTAAATGACGTCATCCAAGATGGCGTCCGTCGAATTCCAATTGGCTGATAGGAATAAAGTTCAATCCGATTGGCTGATCCGATCAGCCAATCAGATTGAGCTCGCATTCTATTGGCTGTTCCGATCAGCCAATAGAATGCGAGCTCAATCTGATTGGCTGATTGGATTGAACTTGGATTGGATTGGATTGAACTTGATTCTGATTGGCTGATTCCATCAGCCAATCAGAATTTTCCTACCTTAATTCCGATTGGCTGATAGAATCCTATCAGCCAATCAGAATTCGAGGGACGCCATCTTGGATGACGTCCCTTAAAGTAACCTTCATTCTTCAGTTGGACGTCGGAAGAAGAAGATTGATCCGCGCTGGAGGTCTTCAAGATGGAGCCGTTCCTCATCGGATGAAGATAGTAGATGCCGCTTGGATCAAGATGGTTGCCGGTCCGGATCTCCTCTTCTTCCCAGATAGGATGAAGACTTTGGAGCCTCTTCTGGACCTCTTCAGCTGCCGCTTGATAGAAGATTTCAGCCGGATTATGGATTGCCAGCCCCCTCTTGGGCTTGGATGAAGATTTCGGAGCCTGGAGCGATCGGTGAACCTGGCATGGTGAAGATAAGGTAGGAAGATCTTCATGGGCTTAGTGTTAGGTTTATTTAAGGGGGGTTTGGGTTAGATTAGGGGTATGTGGGTGGTGGGTTGTAATGTTGGGGGGGTATTGTATTTTTTTTTTACAGGCAAAAGAGCTGAATTATTTGGGGCATGCCCCGCGAATGGCCCTTTTCAGGGCTGGTAAGGTAAAAGAGCTTTGAACTTTTTAAATTTAGAATAGGGTAGGGCATTTTTTTATTTTGGGGGTCTTTGTTATTTTATTAGGGGGCTTAGAGTAGGTGTAATTAGTTTAAAATTGTTGTAATATTTTTCTAATGTTTGTAAATATTTTTTTATTTTTTGTACTTTAGTTAGTTTATTTAATTGTAGTTATTTGTAGGTATTGTATTTAATTAATTTATTGATAGTGTAGTGTTAGGTTTAATTATAACTTAGGTTAGGATTTATTTTACAGGTAATTTTGTAATTATTTTAACTATTTTAGCTATTGTACCTGGTTAAAATAATTACAAAGTTGCCTGTAAAATAAATATTAATCCTAAAATAGCTACAATATAATTTTAATTTAAAATTGTAGCTATATTAGGATTTATTTTACAGGTAAGTATTTAGCTTTAAATAGGAATAATTTATTTAATAAGAGTTAATTTATTTAGTTAGATAAAAATTATATTTAACTTAGGGGGTGTTAGGGTTAGGGTTAGAATTAGCTTTAGGGGTTAAAAAATGTATTATAGTAGCGGTGAGCTCCGGTCGGCAGATTAGGGATTAATGCTTGAAGTTAGGTGTCGGCGATGTTAGGGAGGGCAGATTAGGGGTTAATACTATTTATTATAGGGTTATTGAGGCGGGAGTGAGGCAGATTAGGGGTTAATAACTTTATTATAGTAGCGGTGCGGTCCGCTCAGCAGATTAGGGGTTAATAAGTGTAGGTAGGTGGCGGCGACGTTGGGGGGGGCAGATTAGGGGTTAATAAATATAATATAGGTGTCGGCGGTATTAGGGGCAGCAGATTAGGGGTACATAGGGATAACTTAGCTAGCGGCGGTGTACGGAGCGGCAGATTAGGGGTTAAAAAATGTAATAGAGTGGCGGGGATGTGGGGGGACCTCGGTTTAGGGGTACATAGGTAGTTTATGGGTGTTAGTGTACTTTAGAGCTTTATAAACCGGCGTTAGCCCAGAAAGCTCTTAACTACTGACTTTTTTCTGCGGCTGGAGTTTTGTCGTTAGATTTCTAACGCTCACTTCAGCCACGACTCTAAATACCGGCGTTAGAAAGATCCCATTGAAAAGATAGCATACGCAAATGGCGTAGGGGGATTTGCGGTATGGAAAAGTCGTGGCTGTAAAGTGAGCGTTAGACCCTTTCCTGACTGACTCCAAATACCAGAAGGCAGTAAAAACCAGCGTTAGGAGCCTCTAACGCTGGTTTTGACGGCTACCGCCCAACTCTAAATCTAGTCGTTAGTTTTTTTAATTTTTAGTATTGTTAGTTTTTTTTATTTTTAGTAATGTTAGGTTTTATTAGTGTAAGCTTAGGTTTTATTTTTATTTCACAGGTAAGTTTGTATTTATTTTAACTAGGTAGTTAGTAAATAGGTATATTGTAGCTAGCTTATGTTTTATTTTTATTTCTTGTATTTATTTTTAAATAGGTAGTTAGTTAATAATTGTAAATATAATTTAGGTCTATTTTAATTATGTTAAAGTTAGGTTTAGGGGTTAATATAGATTAATTTAGGTTGTTGCAATGTGGTGGGCAGCGGTTTAGGGGTTAATAGCTCTATTTACGGCTAGATTTAGAGTTTTGCGTTAGAAGGGGTGCGTTAGCTACGCGTGTTTTTTTTCCCCTGCACATTTTTAACAACGCTGATATTTAGAGTTCTCTGAAGGGCTGCGTTAGGCTCCAAAAAGGGAGCGTACAGGCATATTTACCGCCACTTCAACTCTCAATACCAGCGTTGCTTACGGACGCGGCCAGCTTAAAAAACGTGCTCATGCACGATTCCCCCATAGGAAACAATGGGGCAGTTTGAGCTGGAAAAAAACACCTGCAAAAAAGCAGCGTTCAGCTCCTAACGCAGCCCCATTGTTTCCTATGGGGAAACACTTCCTAAGTCTGCTCCTAACACCCTAACATGTACCCCGAGTCTAAACACCCCTAACCTTACACTTATTAACCCCTAATCTGCCGCCCCCACTATCGCTGACCCCTGCATATTATTTTTAACCCCTAATCTGCCGCTCCGTACACTGCCGCAACTTACATTATAGCTATGTACTCCTAATCTTCTGCCCCTAACATCGCCGACCCCTATATTATATTTATTAACCCCTAATCTGCCCCCCCCAACGTAGCCGCTACCTACCTACACTTATTAACCCTTAATCTGCCGACCGGACCTCGCCACCACTATAATAAATGTATTAACCCCTAAACCGCCTCACTCCCGCCTCAAAAACCCTATAATAAATAGTATTGACCCCTAATCCGCCCTCCCTAACATCGCTGACACCTAACTTCAAATATTAACCCCTAATCTGCCAACCTCACCGCTACTATAATAAATGTATTAACCCCTAAAGCTAAGTCTAACCCTAACACCTCCCTAAGTTAAATATAATTTAAATATAACGAAATAAAATAAATCTTATTAAATAAATTAATCCTATTTAAAGCTAAATACTTACCTTTAAAATAAACCCTAATATAGCTACAATATAACGAATAATTATATTGTAGCTATTTTAGGATTTATATTTATTTTACAGGCAACTTTGTATTTATTTTAACCAGGTACAATAGCTAATAGTTAATAACTATTTAATAGCTACCTAGTTAAAATAATTACAAAATTACCTGTAAAATAAATCCTAACCTAAGTTACAATTAAACCTAACACTACACTATCAATAAATTAATTAAATAAACTACCTACAATTATCTACAATTAAATCAACTAAACTAAATTACAAAAAAAACCCACTAAATTACAAAAAATAAAAAAAGATTGCAAGAATTTTAAACTAATTACACCTACTCTAAGCCCCCTAAAAAAATAACAAAGCCCCCCAAAATAAAAAAATGCCCTACCCTATTCTAAAATAAAAAGTTAACAGCTCTTTTACCTTACCAGCCCTTAAAAGGGCCTTTTGCGGGGTATGCCCCAAAGTAAACAGCTCTTTTGCATTTAAAAAAAACATACAATACCCCCCCAACATTACAACCCACCACCCACATACCCCTAATCTAACCCATACCCCCCTTAAAAAACCTAACACTAAGCCCCTGAAGATCTCCCTACCTTATCTTCACCACGCCGGGTATCACCGATCCGTCCAGAAGAGGGTCCGAAGTCTTCATCCTATCCGGCAAGAAGAGGTCCAGAAGAGGTTCCGAAGTCTTCATCCTATCCGGCAAGAAGAGGACATCCGGACTGGTAGACATGTTCATCCAGGCGGCGTCTTCTATCTTTATCCATCCGGCGCGGAGCGGGACCATCTTGAAGCAGCCGATGCGGATCCATCCTTTTCTTCCGGCAACTCCCGACGAATGAAGGTTCCTTTAAGGGACGTCATCCTGGTCCTGATCATCCTCATCAGAACAGCCAATAGAATGCAAGCTCAATCTGATTGGCTGATTGGATCAGCCAATCGGATTGAACTTGAATCTTATTGGCTGATTCAATCAGCCAATCAGATTTTTCCTACCTTAATTCCGATTGGCTGATAGAATCCTATCAGCCAATCGGAATTCAAGGGACGCCATCTTAGATGACGTCCCTTATAGGAACCTTCATTCATCGGGAGTTGCCGGAAGAAAAGGATGGATCCGCGTCGGCTGCTTCAAGATGGTCCCGCTCCACACCAGATGGATGAAGATAGAAGACGCAGCCTGGATGAACATGTCTACCGGTCCGGATGTCCTCTTCTTGCCGGATAGGATGAAGACTTCGGACCCTCTTCTGGACTTCTTCTTGCCGGATAGGATGAAGACTTCGGACCCTCTTCTGGACGGATCGGTGATACCCGGTGTAGTGAAGATAAGGTAGGGAGATCTTCAGGGACTTAGTGTTAGGTTTTTTAAGGGGGGTTTGGGTTAGATTAGGGGTATGTGGGTGGTGGGTTGTAATGTTGGGGGGGTATTGTATGTTTTTTTAAAATGCAAAAGAGCTGTTTACTTTGGGGCATGCCCCGCAAAAGGCTCTTTTAAGGGCTGGTAAGGTAAAAGAGCTGTTAACTTTTTATTTTAGAATAGGGTAGGGCATATTTTTAGTTTGGGGGGCTTTGTTATTTTTTTAGTGGGCTTAGAGTAGGTGTAATTAGTTTAAAATTCTTGTAATCTTTTTTTTTGTAATTTAGTGTTTGTTTGTTTTTGTAATTTAGTTTAGTTGATTTAATTGTAGATAATTGTAGGTAGTTTATTTAATTAATTTATTGATAGTGTAGTGTTAGGTTTAATTGTAACTTAGGTTAGGATTTATTTTACAGGTAATTTTGTAATTATTTTAACTAGGTAGCTATTAAATAGTTATTAACTATTTAATAGCTATTGTACCTGGTTAAAATAAATACAAACTTGCCTGTAAAATAAATATAAATCCTAAAATAGCTACAATATAATTATTCGTTATATTGTAGATATATTAGGGTTTAATTTACAGGTAAGTATTTAGCTTTAAATAGGATTAATTTATTTAATAAGATTTATTTTATTTTGTTAGATTTAAATTATATTTAATTTAGGGGGTGTTAGGGTTAGGGTTAGACTTAGCTTTAGGGGTTAATACATTTATTATAGTAGCGGCAAGGTGCGGTCGGCAGATTAGGGGTTAATACTTGAAGTTAGGTGTCGGCGATGTTAGGGAGGGCAGATTAGGGGTTAATACTATTTATTATAGGGTTTTTGAGGCGGGAGTGAGGCGGTTTAGGGGTTAATACATTTATTATAGTGGCGGCGAGGTCCGGTCGGCAGATTTTTTTTGGATCCTTTCGTTTTTTCAGATCCATTCTTTATTTATATGCATTATTCTATTCTAAACTTCAGAATAGAATAATGCATATGAATAAAGAATGGATCCGAAAAAACGAACGGAACCGAAAAAATGATTTAACTTAAAATAACTAATTTGCCAAAACGATTTTTTTTTAAACTTAACCAAACTAATTTGCCGAAACAAAATTATTTATTTAACTATTGAAAACTAAACGATACCAAATTTTAAGCGTTGCACATGTCTAATAATTTGTACATTTATTTTTAAAAATTATATTAGTTTTTTAAATATTGAAAAAATAAGGGCAAAGTTAATATTCAGAAAGCAGTGGCCGCCTCCATATTGTAACTTAGGTTATACTGAGGCCAATAAGGAAGGGTTATAAATGGCTTACCAGAGTGTTCAACCAATGACTGTGTGGGATATAGCTGTGTCTGTACTTTCATGTTTAACATGAATTGGAAAACCCACAATATTCAGAATTAAATAATAGGAAAGGAGAATAAAATAAATAACGAAAGTATATTGCAAAGTTATTTTACTACATGTAATTAAACAATTTATATTAAAAGACATACAAATATAAGCATATTGGGTCAATCACAATGTTGTCGAGATTTTCGGTTGATATTGATTTCTAAACATCAGTAAGGCTTGTCAGCCTGCCCTCCTTTTAGTGATAATAATTATAAATTGGTATTTTAGAAAAAAAAACTTAATGCACAAAGTTGATAATTCCCCAAAAAAACTGTGAAAATTGACATTTTAGATGATAACGTTTTAAAATCGAAAAAAGAACAAATGCCAGAAAAATTGCAAACACCTGAATAAAAAAATTAAAACATGTTTTCCTTTTGCTTGCTTAGTAATAACATCACAACTGAAATGCATGTATGTTTTTTAATTCTTTATTAAAAGACCACTTTTACCCCAAATGCCCCCAAAATGTAGCATTTTTTTTTCATAAAAAGCTACTGCACATTTAGGGGTTAAAAGTTGTGGGAGTGGGGTATTAGAAAAAAAAAAAAAAAACGACACTGAAAAGCGCCTTTACATTGTGGTCTGTGGGAACTGTGTGTTCCCTGTAAATATATATGTATATACTTATATACATATATACTTATATGTTAATATGTGTATATCCACACAAAATAGCCCCCCCCCCCCTAATCTAACACTAAACTGCCAATGCCCTAAAGCGATCAGCTCTTTTACCTAAATAAAGTACAAATTACCCCCTAAAAGTAAAAACCCCCACCCACCCAACCACTCAAAATAAAAAAGCCTAACTCTTGAAAAAAAAACTAAGCTACCCATTGCCCCTAAAGGGGCATTTGTATGGGCATTGCCCTTAAAAAGACAATCAGCTCTTTCACTGCCCATTAAAATAAAAAGCCTAATCTAAAAATAAAAAAAACACCCCCCAAAAAAAAAACTAACTCTAACCCCGAAATAGGTACTCACCACTCCTGAAGTCTGGCAGTGAAGGTTTTCTTCCAGGCGGCTCCATCTTCATCCAGCGCGGGGACATCTTCTTTCTTCATCTGGAGCAAAGGCGGCGCAGAGAAAGAACAGCAAATAGGATTTAAGCAGCTCTTATCCTATTGGCTGATTTCAACATTTCAGGCAATAGGAATACAAGGTACACCAATATAAAATGGGTACCGTGCATTCAATCTTCAGTGTGTGCCGGAGATCGCATGAAGAGGATCCTCCATGATGGATGTCTCTGTGGCCGCCGGTCCTGCTCCGTGGCCGCCGGTCCTGCTCTGCGCTGCCTTCTCTCCTTGCCGCCTTTGCTCTGGATGAAGAAAGGAGATGTCCCCACGCTGGATAAAGATGGAGCCGCCTGGAAGAAGACCTTCACCGCCGGACTTCAGGAATGGTAAGCACCTATTTTGGGGTTAGAGTTATGTTTTTTTAATTTTTTTGGGTGGGTTCTCTTTTTTAGATCAGGGCTTTTTTATTTTAATGAGCAGGAAAAGAGCTGATTGCCCCTTTAAAGGCAATGCCCATACAAATGCCCCATTTAGGGGCAATGGGAAGCTTTAGGTTTTTTAGAGCTAGTTTTTTTATTTTGGGGGGTTGAGTGATGGGTTTTACTTTTAGGGGGTAATTTGTGCTTTATTTAGGTAAAAGAGCTGATCACTTTAGGGCAATGCCCTACAAAAGGCCCTATTGGTAGTTTAGTGTAAGATTAGGCAGTGTTTTTATTTTGGGGTGGCTATTTTGTTTTTATAGAGGTATTAAATTAGGTTTCATTTTTTTTATTTTTGATCATTTGGTTTATTATTTTTTGTAATCTTAGAATTTTTTTATTTTTGGTAATATTAGATTTTCTTTTTTGTAATCTTTGGTTTCTTTTTTTATTTTTACTGTAATGTTAGTTTTTTTTTTTTAATAGAAAGTCAGAATATTTTTATTTTAATCATTTTTTTTAGGGATATAGTATTTTTTTATTTTCGGTAATGGTAGTTTATTTGGGGTTAAGTTAGGGGTGTTAGGTTAGGGGGTTTAGTGATTAAATTGATACTTTGCATTGTGGGTGGTTGGTGGTTTAGGGGTTAGTAGTGTAATTAGGTAGTTGGCGTTGTGGGGGGTTGGCGGTTTAGGAGTTAATACTTTAATTTGCGTATTCATGTTGTGGGTGAGGCTTTATTAGTTAGATTGCGATGTGGGTGAATGGCGGATTCGGGGTTATTAAGTTTATTAGTTAGATTGTGATGGGGATGAATGGCGGATTCGGGGTTAATCACTTTATTAGTTAAATTGCGAAGTGGGTAGATGGCAGATTAGGGGTTAATCACTTTATTAGGTAGATTGCGATGTGAGTGAATGGTGGATTAGGGGTTATCCACTTTTTTAGTTAGATTGCTATGTGGGTGAATGGTGGATTAGGTGTTAATCACTTTATTAGGTAGATTGCAATGTGGGTGAATGGTAGATTAGGCGTTAATCACTTTATTAGGTAGATTGCAATGTGGGTGAATGGCAGATTAGGGGTTATTAACTTTATTATGTACTTTGCGATGTAGGGGTTGGCAGATTAGGGGTTAATACATTTTATTTTGTTATTGCGGTGGGGGGGGGTGGCGGTTGACAGGTAGATATTGCCCATGCGTTAGGTGTTTGTTAAGACTTCCAGGGAATTACGGTACTTATATATTAAGCGCAAGGCTTATGTGTGGCAAGGTGAAAATGGAGTAAAATGTCTATATTTTCCCGCGTAAGTCCTTGCGTTGATTATGTGATACCGACTTGGGATGCCGGTTCTATGTTAGTTTATGGGAGTAAAAATAGCGGGTGACGGGTGAAATATACGTGCCGCATTTATATTCGGGGCCGTATAAGTGATAGCAATATCCGACTAAAAAGAGCCGACGCCGGCTTTTGCTGGCGACGCAGCATATGTAATTTCACCCAAGATGACTATGGTGTAGACTGTCACATTAAAGGGGCAGAAGTAAATATATGACAGCTTCATTACTTTCTATGGGACAGATAATCAAATATTATTTAGTTTGGAAAGAAATGATTGTGCAGACTTCACAGGGCTGAACTCACTGAATTTTCTTAGAAAACTGGTGGATCCTGGAAGTCCCAGAGAGATGAGATATGCCTTCTATAGAAAGTAATAAAGCTCTCTGGGATACAAAATTTCATATGGAAGAGAGACGGTAACTGGAGAACACCTGGGGCTGATATAAAAGCTCAATTTGCATCAATTACACATTAAACAGAAATGTTTTCACTACAATTTAAACTGTTTTACATTACTTTTATGTTAGTTAAAATAAGTGTATTGTGAATTCTGAGCACCTGCATACAGCTGGTGAGATAATTCAGTAAGACCAGCTGGTTCTAAAATGCTTACAAAATTTCACAAGACTTGTGAGAGAGCATCAAACATGCCCTTGAAACTCCCCTGTCCCTCCCACTTTCTGAAACTGACAGTTTTAGTTTACAATAGAGCAAATAAAAATTGCAATGCTATTTGTAAAAGATACACAGAAATATACAACATATGTTCCTAATTTGTTAAAGTAACACAGAAACTTTCAAAACATAATCAGAATTTGTAATATCACTGCTGGATCTAAATCTAAATGCATTAAAAAGAGAAAGTGCAAGGGTTAAATGCAATAATACAGAAAGGACCCAATCTGAAATGTAAAGTAATAAAAAATACAATGCACAAGGTGTAAGTGTAACAAAACGTGCATATCATGCAGTATTATATTGTCCTGGACTTGTCTCTCCTTCACATGTATAAGTGAGAGAGAATGATCTTGCAGAGCTGGAACATTCAGTGAGTTCAGCCCCTGTGAAGTCTGAACTACAATTTCTCCCAAAGAAGAAGAATCTTTGATCATCATGGGCTTAGAAGAGGGGTTTAAGGGTACAGTGTGTGTTTGGTGGGTTATTGTTTTTGCTACTTTTTATTAGCAAAAAAGTGCTTTTTTATTTATTTTTGAATTGTAATTGATTAAGCATGTATCTGTATCTATTTGGTAACATCATATAATATTGTGGGTGGTATTCTCAGTGTATTTTTAGCGGATGCAAAACAGTTTTTCACTTCATAACTTTGTGTAGTTGTCGGTAATTTGCCATGTGGGGCTTTAGCAACTCATCTTAGATGCTGACTTTGATATATAAAAAATGGATTACAAAAAATGTGTTGTTAATTTTCAACAAACTTGATTAGTGATTAGTAGAAATGGAAATTCCCCAAGTCCAGTACATTTTTTATAAACTTCTATTGAAATAGGGGTGTAAATAAGCATTGACATTGGCGAATCATGTTGAAATAAAAAAATGTTCAATACAGTCATTAACATAACGGTACTTAATAATTAATAGATTGTCACAATACACCTTATTAAGTGTTTCATCTAATATTATTATTTATTTCCCTTTTTATATGGTTAATCTTGCAGTATGAAACTTTACATAAAATGTCTGCCTGCTAAATCCATTGTGTACAGCCATATTGGAAGCTAGTTTGCTATTGTGACTGAGCATCACATGATGGGCGTTATCCAGCAACTGGAAACATCACTTCATAAAATGGAGTAAGACACTTTAAAAATAGTGCATCATCAATGTAGTAAGTGTAAAGAAAAGTACTTAAATGCATTTATAATAATGTGCACATGAGTAAAACCATTAATTATGCATTTATATTGTGTCACACCATTAGATGCTAATTACATCTGTTTAGATATCCCTTTAAGAATGTAGCATTTTGGTTTCCTACTGATTCACATGAGCATAAGTTAATTTAGAAAAGGTTTATCATCAGTAAGACAATTGAAAATGTGTTATATACTTTAACTGAATATATGGATAAAAAGATTTGCATCTTTAGAGTAGTATAAAATAAATTATTACAGGTCATCCAATTAACCCATGTTATGCCACCTCCAACCATGAGATCTAACTAAAACTTCATAATTTTGGTGTCTTCCGTGTATTTATTTTTGCCTATACAATATTGCCAAGCATTCCAGTGCTTAAAGTGCCATAAGACATGTTGAGATCTGTGCATATCCTAAAAGGGCTAATTAAGTAAAAATAGTTTGCACAAAAAAAAATGTTTAAACATTGATGGCAAATATTTTAAAATAATTTTAAAAAATCAACAAAATTAGTTACATAGCCATGCTGTCTGGAGTAGTCTGATCCACCTCCTTAACAGTTCTTAGTATCAAAAACACAGGCATTGTATTTTAACCGAGTTCACAGCAGCTTATTTGCTTCTAGAAACAAAGAAACAAAAACACCAGGAGAAACCCAAAAGGACCCTAGCAGACCATTTAAATAGTAAAAGCCACTACGACCAAGAGGCTTCTGATGATGACTCGAGAGACTCCACTACCTCATTCAAAGGCTCCCACAAAGCAGTTAATACGAGCATGGACCGACTTTCTCTCCCTCATTCATCGATACTTTACTCTATTAATGCTCTCTCCGACAAAATGGATACCCATTATACCTCCCTTAAGCAAGACCTCAGACAGTCAGTTAGTGAGCTGAAAAGGGACATATCTACCCTTGGCGAGTGCACGGAAACGCTGGAAAGGAAACATGAGGATCTAGGGGTAGACCATGTGAACCTCCTTTCTTATATTCAGAATCTAGCGGAACAGATCTCAGACCTTGAATCTAAGCTGGCGGACATGGAGGACAGGTCACGCCGTAATAACCTCAGGTTTAGAGGCATAACGGAGGATATGGGTACATCTGACTTACCTGGTTACCTCATTGGTCTATTCAAAGGATTACAAGGCATGCTCCAAGATCAGGATCTCCTGATTTATAGAGCCCATAGGGCCCTCCGCCCTAGGAACACAGCTTTGGACTCTCCTAGAGATATTATTGTCATTATTTTACAAGTAAGAAGAAAATCCTCAGAGCTTCCTTCACCAACAAAGCCTTGAAAGTCCCATACCATCCATTTAAATCTTTCTGGACCTCTTGCCCCACACTCTGGCTAAAAATACTAACATTCCAACAGTTCACCCAAATTCTTCACCAGCACAGTGTGAAGTATAGATGGGGATTTCCAGTAAAGTTCTTTGTTTAACATGGCAACCACTCTTACACCATTACCTCACTCGAACAAGGCATGAAGCTTCTCCAGTCACTTGGACTCTCCCAGACTTCGGACCTCAACAACAAGTCACCTAAAAACCTTTAGGCCCTTAATTCAGGGGCTCCTGAGTGGCAACCATCTCTCAGACCACCTCAACAGTCGAAAAGAAAAGACATAATCCACTCAAAGGACATACCTTGAATCCTTTGCTCTGTTTTCTTTTCTCAAATTTGTCTACTCCTTGATGTCGGTCATTAACTAGGATCAGTAAGGCTTACGTACGGGTACTCATCTTAACCTTTTATTATTGGCCTGGATGTATCCTTTCTTAAGTTTTAATGGCGCTTTCAGAGACACTTTCATGACTGAATCCACATTGCCTTGTTTGTTTTAACCGTTAATCTTGTACATCATTTGATCCCCATTTCTTACAGGTCGTTATGATTAACTATTCAGATCCTTTAAGATATGGTTATATATATGTAATCTGTTCAGTTTATCACTGTTTTATGTCTCCTATTTACCCAAGGGAGTATTCAGAAGGGTCTTGTCCCGAACTTTGTGCTAACACTTTGATCTAGGAATCATTTTAACATATTCGATATCAAGATACAGGTAATCTTTTTTGCGGTTATACATGATTGGTTTGTACTTAAACCTATATATATGCATGTTCACATAGTTAGTTTTACTGCCTACCAAAGTTCATATATCCTACTGTACACACACTCATCTTCCCTGTAATCTTAGTTTTCCCTTAAAGCTACACCTTTATGGAGATGACACATGGCTCCCACTGAGTTCTAGGCCCAACCTCCCTTCATGCACCCCCTATTGATTGGAAGTAACACTCTTGAATCCTACATAACAACACCACTATGATTCACGTCCCCAAGCTCTGACTCTAGACAGACTTGTATTTGCTCCACCACTGCTATTCAGTAGGCCTGGGCTACAAGTAGCTTTTAGACAATGACAGCCTTACATATGTATAGTATTCTTAACATAACTCCTTTACGTTAAGGCCGTAGAATGGTACAGGTTGTGCATTTAATATTCTGTTGAAAATGTGTGAGACAACTGCTGTACTACTTTTGTTTACTCTACTACTCCTACATATAGCAGGATTTAGGTATGGGTCTAATACTTGAAAGTATTTAACTGTCGCCATGATTATGATACTCACTTTGAAGTTTGCATGGTATTACAGTTTATGAACGTTAACTGTTTGTTATTTGCACTGTATGACATATATGCAACACTTACAATCCCCATTCTTTGCTCACTACCCCAAACCAACCCACTTAACTGTCTAACTGGTTACCCTCTCCGCTACTTTATGCAGGAGTCACTTCTACAAGACTTCCCTATCCTTGTAACTACACCATTTAATACCTGGGGGGTCACCCCCGGAACCCCCTCTCTCCCCAACCCCCACCACTCTTCCAACCACCTCACAATACTCCCTACCTCCATCATAATAACGCCCTTCTTCCATCCCACAGTTTTCGTAGGACACTCTACACCATTGTCACCCTCTCTTAGCTCTACCTCCCTTCATAAACAGTCTCCACTTGAAACTGGTCTCACTGTTGGAACAGAGCAACTGCTCCCTCCCACTACCCTCTGCCTGCACCAGTCACTCCAGACCATTCCATTGCACTCAATCTCATTCAAGATTGCTTTTTCATACTCTCCCCCCTCCTACATTCCCTTCCTGTAACTAAAAGCGACTCTTGACAACTGACTTCCTTAAAGCAGTAAATTGATTTATCCACGTTACTATATCTATACCCTAACACCGTATGTAATACTACTCAAGTTTACCCAGTATACAAACCATTCCTAACCACTCCAGAAGAAATCGGAGAGTTCTCCCCTTTACTCCTACTCTTTTCCTCACACCCCAATTTCCCCACCCTCCTTCCCCTCATACACGCTCTCCTTACATTTTACCTTCCTGGAGTGGTATTTCCATACTTGAATACTAATTTGAAAAACATAACTTTAAAAAGTAACCATCCTCTGCTACATTTCTAGTTAAACAATAAAAATAAAATGAGGTTCAACTCAATATATTCACAAGGTTTTCACCTCATGACTCTACTTGTCTGCACAGTACACATTACATCTGCCTGGTACTGGTTATTTATTGTACACCAATTGTTTCCTTCTTTTCAGAATGTGTTCTGTCCACGAATATATGGTTAAGTGTACACACGATAATGTGAATGTAAACATTACTATTTATTTGTTTGATTTCTTTATACCTCAATAAAAACTTTTATAAAAAAAAAAAAGTCTTGTATTCTACTAAATCAAATGTCTAAATAGATGCAGCCATAAAAGGAAATGTGTGGGACGAGTTAGAGCTGTACAATTCAGTAACTTAAAAGAAAGGGTTAATGGTGAGGCACTGCAGTATAAATTTGCAGGTAAAGTAATTAAAGTACATATTATTATATCTTGTTTCTATCCCAACTTGTTTTATGTCCCTTTAAGGGGCATTCATGTAAACATCTCTCTTTGGGATATCTGCAAGAAGTCTATAAACAGGAAGGCAGCATGGGTTATATCCTGTTCTTGACATATGTATGTTATTGAAGTGTCTAGTATAGATACATTATTTTTTTACCTTATTTTTTAGTTAAACACATTTTACACATTTATATACGTTTACCGGTCTTATCCGTGTGTGCTTGCAGACGTTAACCGTGTTAAGTATGAACTGGCTGTGTGGGGACTTTTTGCAGACAAAACCGAAGTGTGTAAATCTTTACAGAGCAGCTTCCGTTAACGTCTCAGTACTCCTGACCAGCAATGGTCACTTGGTAATGTGTTTCGGCCCTCCAATTGGCCTTTGTCAAACCATAACACTTCTTTTATACCTTTATCCAGGTGTATTCAATTACTTAATCTAGTGGTTTTTATTAGTTGACCACCTGATATGCATCTATTGCCAGAAGAGGTACCTAAAGGCTTGAGCCTAGCTAGAGATGTGAGGCTTCCCTCAATCTGGATCCAGTTATTGGGGAGTTGCTGTATTTTCTGAAGTCTGGTGAGCTACAAACTCCAAGATTTAAAGTTAATGGATTGTCTTGGCACGCATGGTATTGCACCTCTCTTTATTATACAGCCAGGACATCATAAGCTTCGGACTTCATATACATGCAACAAGATTTATTATTCTTTTGCATAGTGGATATCCATACTGCCTTATTGGCATAGATTCCTAGGTGCTCCAATTGTTGCAATGGACTCTCTTTGTAAAGACAAGATCATGTTCCAAATTCATTGAGTTTCCTTCAAATATATTTTCCAGAATTTTTTAGTGGGCATTCCTACCATTAACATACTGTATATAGTTGTGTTATGTGCCTAATACATGGCTCTAACTTTATATGTGAACTGCTAGCAACAGAGAAAAAAGATAATAACAACAGCAAAATAGTTGTAAAGGTGTCACTAGATAGAATGGGAGGTGTCTCAAGGGGTTGGCCTCAGTGGGATATGCCCCCCAACTGTGGTTGTTCCTTTCTTTCCCACCTCAGCTACACCTGGTCTGATCAGGGCACACCCAGCTTTGTCTGTTGCATGAACAATCCCCTGATGTCATGCCCAGCCCTGCCTCCTGAAGAGGGACACAAATTCTTAGTGGGCCTCAAGAAGTCCCCCCAACGCACACACATTTAATTTCTGTAGACATGACTGGATGACCATGAATGTTCCAGTGGGCAAAGTCAATATTTTTCTCCTACACTTAAGCCCAGAAAATGTAATTGTGAATTTGTGTTGTCTAGTGATCATGTCTTGCTATTTCAGAGCTTATAGGGTTGTCTAATTTTTCTTTTATTTCTCTTTAATTATTTTTTTCAAATTATTTCATTCTTTTTTCAAATATGACTCTGGTATTCTTTAAAGTGTTACTTGTTCTATGCACCCAAGAGGTGAACTGTTCAAGACTGATGCTTCTTCACTGATTATAATGAAGCGTGACTCACAACTCATAGCTGTTATGGTGGCGAGTCCAAATCGTTATAAATTCCGCAATTTTCAAATCACAGAAATGTTTTCATTTTATTTATTTTATTGCAAGTTGATCTATTGAATATAGACCACTTTTCTACACCATGTTTATTGGTCATTAGAGGCGGAGATCAATGATAATTGCCAATTGATATTAAATTTGATATCACGATTTCCAACCTCAAACAAGTGTGAGGTATGATTAAGACACATAAGAACCAATGAGATCTTGCCAGCCGGCTTCAATATCGAGAGGCTGGTTTATTTGTGGCGGCAAGTTACGGCAAGTTACAGGGGCCGAATTAGCAAGCTCCAAAGACCGCTGCTCTTTAACTTGTCCGCCTGCTCTGGTGAACTGCTTGTGCAATGATAAATGCTACCAGCGTATGCTGTCGGCATTTATTGATGTGCAGCAGACATGATACGCTACATCGTATCATGTCCGCTAGCACTTTGATAAATATGCCCCTAAAACTGTTTCCAGGAACACCTTTGTGGAACTCTTTGGGACCTTGTTTTCTCACAGTATGCCCAGCATGACTCTAACATGCAGGACGATCGCTATTGACTATAGGAGATTTCCCTGGGATGCAATTTCCTTTGGAACATCACTGCGAGATCTCATTGGTTCTTATGTGCCTTAATCATACCTCACAGTTGTTTGAGGTTGGAAATCGTGAGTTTGCATTTTGCTGTTGTTTTAATCATTAAATTGATATGGTTTTAACATACAGTACTACGCTTAGAGGAGTTTGCGCCCTACTACTTTTGCTTCTTTATACAGTTTCATCCGGCTCCCAGTACCGTGACTTTCAAGTGGCAGCATCTCCTGGAGAGAACTGTGTATTTATAGAGCTTCGATACCTATCACATATCCTTTATATATTTATTTATGTACCGCTAGATGGGGCGCTTATAAATTGCTTTTTTGTTAAACAAGGGTGTTGCCATCATTTTTCTTTTGTGTGTTGTATATATCTAATCTCAATTGATTATGGCCAATTAGAAATAACCGTAAAATAATTTGTGCATTGTTCTAAACAACCACTGTGTGTGTAGTATATGAAGCTGATTCAGGTATTTGCAGCATTTTACAGAATACTTAAAGGGACTGTAAAGTAAAAAGTAAACGTTCATGCTTCAGATAGAGCATGAGATTTTAAAAACTTTCCTTCTATTAAATAATTAGATTTGTTCTTTCTGTATCCTTTGTTGAAAGGCATACCTAGGTATGCCCATGAGCAGCAAAGCACTGGTGGGAGCTAGCTGTTGATTGGTGACTGCATGAATATACCTCTTGTCATTGGTTTAACCAAAGTATTCAGCTAACAAGCAGTAGTACATTGCTGTTCCTTCAACAAAGAAAAGCAAGAAAATGAAGCAAATTTCATAATAGAAGTAAAAGATGAGATGAGCATAATTTCTACAGCAAAAGCAAACTTAATGAACGTATATTGCATTGTGGGTTCATTTTGATTAATTAATTACTTAAAGGAACATACAACCCCAAAATATTATTTCATGATTCAGACAGAGCATGTGATTTTAAACAACTTTCCAATTTACTTCTATTATCTAAATTGTTTTGTTCTCTTGATTTCTTTAATTGAAAGAAATACCTAGTAGACTCAGGAGCTGCTGATTGGTGGCTGCACGTATATATGTGGCTGCACGTATATGCATCGCTATTGTCTCTTTAATCAATCCATGAAGAAATGTGTTTTGAATTGTCCATTTAAAGGGACATTGCACTCAAAGTTTTTTTTCCCTTTAAAATGTTTGTTTATGTATATTTTTTAATTTTTTTAAACTTGTCAATACACTTCAATTTGTTGAAGGAGCAGCAATGTACTACTGGTTTCTAACTGAACATATGGGTGAGCCAATAACAATCAGTATATATATGCAGCCACCAATCAGCACCTAGAAGATAGGTTATTTGCTGCTCCTGAGCTTACTAGACAGCTGCCAGTACCCAAGATGGCGGCAAATAGGTAGAGGGGGAAGGGTTAGAGAGCTGTATGGGGGGGGGGATCAGGGAGGTTTGGGGCTAAGAGGGGATCTAACACTGCAAAATATGCTTTTTCAAACCCTCCCCCCCCAAAAAAAAAAAAACTTTTATTTTAGTACTGCAGACTTTCTGCCAGTACTTAAGATGGCGGGGCAATTGTAAAGTGGGGGAGGGAAGAGAGCTGTTTGGGAGGGATCAGGGGGTGGGAGGCTGATCAGGGGGTGGAAGGCTGATCTCCACACTACAGTTAAAATTAACCCTGCAAGCTTCCTACACGTTACCTAATTAACCCCTTCACTGCTGGGCATAATACACGTGTGGTGCGCAGCGGCATTTAGTGGCCTTCTAAGTACCAAAAAGCAATGCCAAAGCCATATATGTCTGCTATTTCTGAACAAAGGTGATCCCAGAGAAGCATTTACAACCATTTGTGCCATAATTGCACAAGCTGTTTGTAAATAATTTCAATGAGGAACCTAAAATTATGAAAAATTTAACGATTTTTTTTATTTGATAGTATTTGGCGGTGAAATGATGGCATGAAATATACCAAAATGGGCCTAGATCAATAAATGGTTGTCTACTAGTACTACACTACACTAAAGTTTAAATTAACCCTACAAGCTCCCTAATTAACCCCTTCACTGCTGGCCATAATACAGGTGTGGTGCGCAGCGGCTTTTAGCGTCCTTCTAATTACCAAAAAGCAATGCCAAAGCCATATAAGTCTGCTATTTCTGAACAAAGGGGATCCCAGAGAAGCATTTACAAACATTTGTGCCACAATTGCACAAGCTGTTTGTAAATAATTTCAGTGAGAAATCTAAAGTTTGTGAAAAAGTTTGTGAAAAAGTGAAAATGGGCCTAGATCAATACTTTGGGTTGTCTACTAAAAAAAATATATACATGTGAAGGGTTATTCAGGGATTCCTGACAAATATCAGTGTTCCAATGTAACTATCTCTAATTTTGGGGGGAAAAATGGTTTGGAAATAGCAAAGTGCTACTTGTATTTATTACCCTATACCTATAACTTTAAAAAAAAAGCAAAGAACATGTAAACATTGGGTATTTCTAAACTCAGGACAAAATTTTGAAACTATTTAGCATGGGTGTTTTTGGTGGTTGTAGATGTGTAACAGATTTTGGTGTCAAAGTTAGAAAAAGTGTGTTTTTTTCCTTTTCTTCATCATATTTTATAAAATATTTTATAGTAAATTATAAGATATGATGAAAATAATGGTATCTTTAGAAAGTCCATTTAATGGCGAGAATAACGGTATATAATGTGTGTGGGTACAGTAAATGAGTAAGAGGAAAATTACAGCTAAACACAAACACAGCAGAAATGTAAAAATAGCCCTTGTCCCAAACGGTCAGAAAATGGAAAAGTGCTGTGGTCCTTAAGCGGTTAATGTCTTTATTTTTTTGTTGGGCATCTCTTAAAAATGTATATCTTCTGTATACGTTCTGTGTTTGTTGTTATTAAATATAAATTTGTTTTATTTTTTCCTAACACAGGTATATTTATATGTTTAATACAGGATGCATAGATTTTCTATTTATTTGTTTTTTTATTTAATATTACATGAAAACATTTTGTTCTTCATTATTCTTGTATAATAAATTAATCAAAGTAAAGTAACTTTTCAAAACATACAAAAATGTAATCTTCATTTATTTGCATTTCAACCTGTCTAGTTTAGAGAAATAAATACATTTATTTAATCATGAATAAATACAAAGCGAAGAAGAATATTAAAAATTAAGAAGAAAATAATACACTTATCTGGCTTTTGCAGTGAGCATTTTGAATCTCACAGCTTTTAGGGTGCACATTGTAATATGTTGGAATGCCCCAAATTGGGTCCTGTGAAAATTTATCTTTTTGCATTTTACAATTATTCTACCTTACAGAGTCTTGTTGAATTTAGAATTGTTACTTTTTTTTTCTAAACATTTCTTTTCTCATTTATGGAGTTAGTTTTCAAACATTTGCTATGTACACAACTATATTATTAAATTGTGCATGAAATGCTGGTTTAATCAGGGGTCAAGTCCTACAAAAACAAGTGTGGGAACTCACCAAGACTCCCAGTCACTCACAATTAATATTGTTTTATACTCACACACACACTTACATACACACACACTGTATTTATATGTATAAAATCTATACACTTTGCTTAATGAAAGCAAATTAAAACTAATGAAGGGTTGAATGGTTGCATTTGGGCTTAAGACTCCTACTCTGTCACAGAGTCTCATCCACTTAAGGTGCAATAGTCCTATTTCTACTGAGGGGAGCTGAATAACCCCAGAACAAGCCACAAAGAAAGGTAAGCACCATGTGTTCCACACAGTGTGGGTGATCACAGAGCATTTAGTGTATTGTAGGAAGTGTTACAGCCCATTACTAAAGAATCTCACTATCCCTCTTACCAGACTGTGTCCAGCTCATCTCACCAGCAGCAGCAGTGTTTACTAAAGCATTTCTGTTCTCTGTCCAGGGGAAACTTAAAGGGACACTGAACCCAAATTTTTTCTTTCGTGATTCAGATAGAGCATGAAATTTTAGGCAACTTTCTAATTGACTCCTATTATCAAATTGTCTTCATTCTCTTGGTATCTTTATTTGAAATGCAAGAATGTAAGTTTAGATGCCGGCCCATTTTTGGTGAACAACCAGGGTTGTTTTTGCTGATTGGTAGATAAATTCATCCACCAATAAGAAAAAGTGCTGTCCAGAGTTCTGAAGAAAAAAAAAGCTTAGATGCCTTCTTTTTCAAATAAAGATAGCAAGAGAACGAAGAAAAATTGATAATAGGAGTAAATTAGAAAGTTGCTTAATATTGCATGCTCTATCTGAATCACAAAAGAAAAAATTTGGGTTCAGTGTCCCTTTAATCCCTCCTGCAAAAATAGTGCAGGAACTCAGTTCCCGCTAGACTTGACCCCTGGGTTTAATGTAAATACATTTATTTTGAATCCTATTATTATTTAGAAGGGTAATGTTTAGTTAAAATGAAGAAGAAAAAAGAAAGAGAAAATCCTTCTGATTTATAAGAGTGAAAATAATATTGTTTATTTTTGTTGACAATCAGCACAATTTCTATGTTTGCAAAATAAATGAAGACATTAGACTGGAGTCCGGTACACTGCAACTATAGACAGAGGTAAGAATATAAAGTATGGATATTGTTTTATATTTTAAGGACCATTAAATATAGTAGAATGGCATGCTTAAAGGGACAGTATAGTCAAAAATAAACTTTCATGATTCAGATAGGGCATGTCATTCCCAATTTACTTTTATCATCAACTTTGCTTTGTTCTCTTTGTAATTCTTAGTTCAAAGCTAAACTTAGGTAGGCTCATATGCCAATTTCTACGCCCTTGAAGGTTGCCTCTTATCTAAATGCATTTGACAGTTTTTCCCAGCTAGAGGGTGTTCGTTTATGAGTGTCATATTGATAACATTGTGCTCACTCCAGGGGAGTTACCTAGGAGACAACACGGATTAGCTAAAATGCAAATCTTTTAAAAGAACTGAAATAAGGGGGCAGTTTGAAGAAGCTTAGATACAAGGTATTCACAGAGGTAAAAAGTATATTATTATAACTGTGTTGGTTATTCAAAACTGGGGAATGGGTAATAAAGAGATTATCTCTCTTTTTAAACAATAAAAATTCTGGTGTAGACTGTCCCTTTAACAAATGCATAATAAAAAGACAGTGCAATAGTACTTACTAGGAATTTCAAATAAGCAGTAGATTTTTTTTCTGACAATACATTTTTTTTACACATTTTTTGGCCTCCTGTATCATGTGACAGCCATCAGCCAATCACTGACTAATATACACTGTGTAATAAGAACTGGTGCCTCCGAAAATGTGCATATAGAAAGACTTTGGTAATGGAAGTACATTGGAAAGTCTCTATGGGGCATATTTATCAAGCTCCAAATGGAGCTTGATGCCCCGTGTTTCTGTCGAGCCTGCAGGCTCGCCAGAAACAGCAGTTATGAAGCAGCGTTCACAAAGACCGCTGCTCCATAACTTGTCCGCCTGCTCTGAGCAGGCGGACACAAATCGCCGGAAATCAACCCGATCAAGTATGATTGGGTTGATTGACACCCCCTGCTGGCGGCGAGTCTGCAGGGGGCGGCGTTGCACAAGCAGCACTTGTGAGCTGCTGGTGCAATGCTGAATACGGCGAGCGTATTGCTAGCCG
Source organism: Bombina bombina (assembly GCF_027579735.1). Lineage (NCBI taxonomy): Eukaryota > Metazoa > Chordata > Amphibia > Anura > Bombinatoridae > Bombina > Bombina bombina. Next base: position 142,818,413 of record NC_069508.1, read on the forward strand.
TATTCAGCGAGGTCTGGTGGACCTGATCCGCAGTGTCGGGTCAGGTCCACCAGACCTTGATAAATAGAGCCCTATATCTGAATCATAAAAGTTTACTTTTGACTTTAGTGTCCCTTTAAAGGGATATTAAACCCTTTACACTGTTAGGTCATTCCATGCCATCCTAACAGCATGGAACGTTCCACCTTATATGGCATCCTGCAGCCTTTAATGCAAGCAAGAATCGGAATGAGGGAATGCCTAGCAGTGTAGGCAGTCCCGACATGATTCAATCTCAGCCTTTATATTACATGATTGCATTGAATATCACGTGATTTAATTTTTACAGTAAGTGTTTACATTGGAACTTTGTTTGGATCTAAGCACTTGCACCCCGGCATGAAGGGGCTAAAGAACTTGTGATTACAAAATAATTCTGTTGTCATGATACATAATAACATTTCATTCAATTCTAACCATCTGTTTCCTGCAGTTATTTAGTTTTTTTAAATAGCCAAACTCCACTCACAATTTGACTTATTTGGAGGAGCTGATCTGGGCATGTTTCTGCAGAAGACAAGGCTAGTTACAGTTAATAGGTTGGTACAAACTAAATTGTTTTGTAGTTTTCTGTTAAAGCCAATTAGGGAAAGATATGTGATATGTTTAGTTTTGGAAAGTCATAAGTGTGCAATTCCAGTTTTGTGAAATAGAAACTGCACAATTTCAGAGCTAAATTACATAGAAAAAATAAATAATAAAAGTATAATGCAAAGTTGTTTTACTATGCAAAACTAAACATTTTAGGTTAAAAATTTCAAGGTGTTTATTGTCCACTTGGGTTTCTCACTAAGCTTATTTACATACCGCTTGTGCAATCATGACACAAATGGATGTAAAAGCTTTTCTAGAGTCCCCTTTGTTTATAAAACCACCTCACCCGACCACCTCTCAGACTCCCCACACAGTTTTCTAACCCTCCCCTCTTTCTTGGTGCTGCCAACTTAGGTACTGGCAACTGTCTGCCAGTACCTAGTTTGGAGAGTTTTTTTTATTTTTGTATTAATAATATTTTTTTTTTTACTTTTCTGTATTGTAGTGGTCCCCCCTCATCCTTTCCCACAACCGATTTGTCATGGAGAGCCCCCCTCCCACACCACTTTTCCGTAGTGCAGCATACCATCCCTCCTCCCTTCAATTTTTTTTCTGTAGTGTAGGGTCACTCCCACTCCCTCCCCCATTTGCCACTGGGCTGCCCACCCACCTCACAACTTCCCTCCCATTTGCGGGCATGCAGTAAATAATCAGCCAATACAAGTGGCTGGTTATTGCTACCACGGGCTTGTGGTAGCAATTAGCGCTTATAAAAATAATGAAAGATCAGATCTCTGGTAAATGTTATAAATGTACCCCAAATGCCCCCAAAATATAGTGGTGTGTATTTTTATTAAAATATAAAAATTGTAGCATTTTTATTATTTAATAATATAACTGCCGCTAGGCAGTTTTTTGGCGGATGTTGTCCTCTCTATGGCAATCCGATTCAGATATTTGCCCTCTTGTCTTTTTTGGATAAACCAAATATAAACCAGCTTGAAAACTTATAAAGGTGTGGCATGACAGATATTAACGCCTAAATATTTGACAATTTCACTCTATGGAGTATATTTATCAAGCAGCGGATGCTGCTTTTTACATGTGAGCCTTCTGGCTCGCAGGATTTAAGACCGCTGCTCGTTAACTCGTCTACCACCTCTGAGGTGGTGAACTGCAATCATCCTGGTCAGATACTATCGGGATGATTGACACTTTACCACCTCTGAGGTGGTGAACTGCAATCATCCTGGTCAGATACTATCGGGATGATTGACACCTCCTGCTAGCAGCCGCGAATTTGCAGCGGGTTGCATTGAACAAGCATTTCAACAAAAATGCTTGTGCAATATTAAATGCCGACAGCGTCTTTAGACCGCTGCTTCATAACTGCTGGCACGCACCGAAACAGGGGCATCAAGCGCCTTTCGGAGCTTGATAATTTGGCCCCATGGTCTTTAAAGGTACAGAAAATAAACTTTATTCATATTGAGTATGCACTTTTAAACAAATTCCAATTCAGTAGTTTTTCCAAATTTCATTCTTTTGGTATCCTTTATTGAAGACTACATCTAGATAGGTACGCAGGAGCTCAAGACTGTGCACATATCTTTAACATTCTATAGCAGCAGTGTTTACAGCAATGTTTGTGCAAAGCCTGATGGTCAGAGCAGGACATTGGTAAACCTAGGATTCTACGAACAATAAGGTATATAGTCTTAACATCAAGATATATTGGGAGCTGAGTTGGAAACAATGCTGTGGATTTGAACTCACAACAATATTTGTAGCAATGTTATATATTGTTGTAAGCACTACTGCAGAGAGTGCTAAAGACAAGTGCACACTCCTGAGCCTAATCTAGGCTTACTCTTCATCAATGGATATCAAGAGAATGAAGCTAAATGGATTGCACCAGTAAACTTGAAAGTTGTTTTCTTTTCTTTACGATCCCTTTATATTTTTTTTATTTGACAATAAATTTAATAATAACAAAAGTGATTGTATCAGACAAAGTCAGATAGCCAGTGAATTCCTGTAGATCAGGAAATGTAATGTTTTATAGATAAGTAAACAAAGTATTGCTAGATTCCTGGTCAAAAAAATGTGTTACCCAAGAGATGGAAAAAAGTAAATATTTGCTGTGGTGGATATTGCTTACAGATAATTGACATTATTAGTGCTACATTTTTTATATAACATTTAAAAAATCTTTATATTATTATATAGGGTTATAATTCATATATTTGAATCAGAAGCATTTTCCTAAAACAATGAATTGATATTTTCAGGAAAAATAGGAAACTGATTTATTAATATTTCAATAATGAAGCAACTTTCAAGTCATTTTAGCATCAATCAAATTGTTTCTCATTTAGAATGAATATGTATTATGTTCTATACAGATGTATAATTAAGCAGACTGGCTTAACTTGACCCTTCATGCAACAGGTTAAATAGATATTACAGCATGCATAATGACAAGACATTTCTCTACTCAGTCACAGAGGTGAACTAGCTCTACAAGGTATGCTAAACACAGAACAAGATTTGCAAGCTAAACACAAAAAGTTGTTACTAACAACTAACTTGTGAGCAATGTATTCATTTGTTAAAGGGACATTCAGGGCAAAACATTTACAAAATAAAAATATACACATTGCATTCACTATTTATTCACACCCTCCAGACAGACCTTCATCATGCTAGAATCAGTCTACATTCTACAAAGTGATTGGTGTAAGTTGAGATAATTATGATCTGTATTAACAGTGTTAAATGATTATAAACGTTTGTTGTGGAATGCAGTTGTTAAAGGGATAGTAAAGTCTTAATTAAAGTGGTATAATTCAGACAGAGCAGGCAATTTTAAACAACTTTACAATTTACTTCTAGTAGTATTTTTGTTCTCGTTTTTGTTCTCTTGGTATCCTTTGTAGAAAAGCATACCTAGGCAGGCTCAGGAGCAGAAATGCACTATTGAAAGCTAGCCGCTGATTGGTGGTTGCACCTATATGCATCTTGTCATTGGCTTACTGAATTTTTTCAGCTAATTCTGCTCCTGAGCCTACCTAGTTTTACTCTTTAACAAAGGATACCAAGAGAACAAGCTAATTTGAAAATAGAAGTAAATTGAAAAGTTGTTTAAAACTGCATGTTCTTTCAGAATCATTAAAGTTTAATTTTTATTTTACTGTCCCTTTACTCTCTGATATATGCTACAAGTTTAAATTCTATTTAAGGATGTTATGTACAAAAATACTACATAATGACCTAGATTCATAGACACTCGTGAGGTTGTCAAGAGGACTTGTTTTTCAAAATTCATTCAGCGTGACATTTCCAGTAATCGTTAGTGAGCATTCCTGCCATTAACATTCATAATTGTATGAGGTGCCCAATACGTTAAAAGAAAACCGCTATCAATGTGGAAACATTAATTACCACCTGAACACTTGGGAAATAATCTTACAAAACATGTTATGTAAATATTTGTAATTGTAAACTATTCACGTATCTGTGTTATGGTGCAGTCTTACTGGATAGAGCAAAGGTGTCCCAACTGACTGGCCAATGACATTTTTCACCTATATCTCAGCTGGGCATGTGGAAACTCTATTGCCCGTGTGAAATATCTCACCTAACGGTCAAGTCTCAACATTGGGTACAGTTTTATCTTTCTTTAATTTGTCTTTAAAGGGACAGTCTACAATAGAATTGTTATTGTTTTAAAAGATAGATAATCCCTTTATTACCCATTCCCCAGTTTTGCACAACCAACACAGTTATATTAATATGCTTTTTTACCTCTGTGATTACCTTGTATCTAGGAACCTTCTTCCAGCCCCCTGATCACATGACTGTGACTGTTTATTATCTATTGTCTTGCATTTAGCATTGTTTTGTGCTAAATCTTAAATAACCATCTGTGCCTGAACACAGTGTTATCTATATGGCCCACGTGTACTTTCTGTCTCTTTGTGTTGAAAAGAGATTTAAAAAGCCTGTGATAAGAGGCAGTCCTCAAAGGCTTAGAAATCAGCATATGAGCCTACCTAGGTTTAGTTTAAACTAAGAATACCAAGAGAAAAAAGCAAATTTGATGATAAAAGTAAATTGGAAAGTCGATTAAAATGAAAAGTCCTATCTGAATTATGAAAGTTTAGTTTATACTAGACTGTCCCTTTAACTGTTTCCATGTTTCTTTTCTTTTTTTTTTTTTTGCATAAAATAGAACCGTTTTATAGAGAGTGTTTTTATTTTTAATTTTTTTTTAATGTGTTTGTTCTATAGGGTTTTAAAGACATTTTTGTTATGCCGGTAAACTTTATATTGTCATTCTACGTGTAAGAAGTGACTGATTGTAACAAAGCTTACCTTGCAACTCACAAATTTTTAAAGTTGCAATGTTGCAGTGAGTTTTGTCCATAATATATTAGTTTCACAAAGTGTTTTATTAAATATAGGTAATTGATTATGTTAGATCAGTGCACAAAGGAGATAAGATACAATTACTCACTATAGTTTTCATGTGGCTTACTTGACTATAACAAATCCTGCATGATGTAAAAACACAATTAAAGTTTAAATACTGTACATTTAAAAATGATAAAACAATTATATAATATATAGACATGTGCGATTCGTTTTGGATCGATTTGGAAATTCGGCCAAATTTCTTAAATTCAGACATTCGGATCGATTCGAATTTCCGAATTGAAATAGTGCCGAATCTACCGAATAAATCTGAATTAGTTCGGATTTATTCGGTAGATTCGGATGGCCATGGATTACACTAGTATTGTACAGTATATTAGTTTATATCACTCTGCTATGGGTTACATCTAATATACAGTACATAATACTAGTCTAATACACAGCATATCCCACCTAACACATACTGAAATTCTAAATTTCCGAATCGAACCGAACCGAATACAGCCGAATATATTTGAATCTGAAACGAATCCGAAACTAATTGATTCAAATTTTTCCGAATTCGAATCGATCCGAACCGAAATTCGAAAACATCCAAATCGATCCGAACCGAATTTTTTCGCCATGCACATGTCTAATAATATATAACAAGCTTAACTTTAATTAAAAAAGATACACTTTAGGTATACTGTGATAATGTGTTATGAATAATGAATAAATATTTCCTGTGATTTTATACAATATAAGCAATACAATGTATATCAGATTTTTTTTAATTTCTTAAATCCATCACAAGTACAATAAAACATGTCATGTGGATAAACACATCTAAATCGTAACAAGTTGTATTTCTCAAGGCCTATTCATTAAAGGGATATGAAACCCCAAAAATATGTTTTATGATTCAGACAGAGCATTAAGTTTTAAAGAAGTATCCAATGTACTTTTATCATCAAATTGGCTTCTTTCCCATGGTATTCTTTGTTAAAGTGAAGGTCAACTTCACGCAACTGCCCCACGGCATTGGATAAACTTTGCAAAATGAGGGTGGGTTTAATTCATTCATTTTTTTATATTTAATTATTTTTTTAAATGTTTACCTTTTGAACACTTCGACGATAAGCGCATCTCTCCCACTCGGAAACAAGGATTCGTTCTTTTAAGAATCTTCATCTGTCAATCAATTTGACAAAATGCCGGGCGGGAGAGATGGGCTTAACGTCGGAGCGATTAAAAGGTAAAGATTTTAAAAAATAATAAAATTTGATGAATTAAACCCACCCTCATTTTGAAAATTGAATCTGATGCCCTGGGGCAGTTGCTTGAAGTTGCCCTTCACTTTAAAGAGATACCTAGGTAGGTATCTGAAGCACTACATAGCAGGGAATCTTGAAAATGGATAGCATTCTAGTAAAACTGTTGCAATAAAGTGCTTCAGATATGTGTACACTCCTAAGCTTGTGTCCCTACTTTTTAGCAACAGATACACAGAGAACGAAGAAAAATTGATAATAGAAGTAAATTAGAAAGCTGATTAATTTTGAATGTTCTATCTGAATCATGAAAAGCATTTTTTGCGTTCATGTCCCTTTAAATGCTCAACACTGCATACAGCTATAAATTTACACCAAAAATTATAATCTATCTTGATATAAAGAATGATGATATAGTATGAGGAACTTTAATATTTTGTTCTTATATATGGAAGAAATAAAAAGCATGGAATATAAACCAGAGCTATAACTCATAAAGAAATAAAGCAGCAGAGATTAAAGGATACAGGGAGAGTGCTGACCTACCTCATTAGCCTTTTGATATATCAGACAGGTCTCTAAGGAGTGCAGCAGCTTAAATTACACCTTGTTGTAGAGGAGTGCTACACAAATCAAGTCTTTCTGAATGGGTCTGACTATGCAACAGTATTAGCCCCCATCAATTTAGTATATAGAAAGCTTTTAAGTAGCAATTATTAGTTGTAGTATGGGATTTATGTGTGTATAGCTGCGTCTGTGTCTGTGTGTGTATATATATATATATATATATGTGTGTATATATGTATAATAATAATGGAAACTTGTATGGCGCACAACATTGGACTTTACCGACTTGCGGCGCTGATAACAGGTGTTATTATTACCCAACAGTACTCATTTTACTGACCTCAGAAGGATGAAAGGCTGAGAGGACCTCTGAGTCATCAGTATTGAACCTAAAACCCTTGGGTTGCCACAAATCTCTGCAACAGTGCATTAGCATGATGAGCTATCTGTCCAGCTAATAACATTTATATACACAAACACATCTAGACAATGTGCTACTTAGCTATACAACAAATGATGTGGTTATTACTTCTTTGAAATGTAGGATCTTGATCCCATGGGGCCAATTTATTAATGTGCAAGCGGACATGATACGAAGATAAATGCCGACAGCTGTAAGCATTTATCATTACACAAGCAGTTCTTGTGAACTGATTGTGCAATGCCGCCTCCTGCAGATTCGTGGCCAATCGGCCGTTAGCAGGGGTGGCAATCAGCCCGATTGTAGAGGATCGGTGGATTTATGTCTGCAGCCTCAGAGCACGCAGACAAGTTTTGGAGTAGCAGTCTTTAGACCGCTGCTTCATAACTGCTGCTTCCGGCGAGCCTGGAGGCTCGCACGGAAACAGGGGCATCAAGCTTTATTATTCGGCTCCCATATGTTAATGTCAATCAAATCTTAAATAAATATACATTTATATACATGTGAAATATTTTGATGCCTGGAAGCCAGAAGCTGTTTATATCTTACAAATATTATCTATAATTACATATGTCTGACCAACAACATTTTTAGGTCTTCCATGCTTAAACAATACTGTAGATTCATAGATGCTTATGACTTTGCCAAAGGGTCTCATTGTAAAGGTGAGATCATGTTGGAAATTCATTCACCATCGCTTCACTTATATTTTCCCCAGTTGTTTTAGTCTTTATTCCTACCACTAATATTTATGTGGTACCGAATACATGATACTGTGCACATCAAATGTGAATGGCTAGCAATGTGGAAAACCAATAATTACAGTGGTAACACAGTTTATGTAAATGTTTGGAACTGTAAAGTATTTGTATATCTGTTTTGTTATGTTGAAGTAGTTCCACTGGATAGAATGAGAGGTGTCTATAGAGCTGGCCATGGACATTCTGAGGTGTTTTAGAAGTGGTGTCGGAACTTTCACCTTCACTTAGGCCCAGCATGCACAATTCATAAAGATTGTATTGCGCCTGTGATGCTGACTCCGTTGTCTAATTTTTATTTTAATTTTATTTCTTATTAAAGTTTGACTGTTTTATAGAGGGTTTTTAAAAAAAAAAAAAAATTGTTTGGACTATAACATGGAACTTGACCTATGCACCAAGAGGGGACTAGTTATGAGATGCATGCTGCTCCCTTTATTGTAATAGAGTGTGACTTGCAGCTCACAGATGTAACAAGAAAGAAGTAAAATGTTTTATGATTTTCATCATTTTCAGATTGTGATGTTCCATGGAGGTTTTTTTTTTTGAGAGACACTTTAGTTTCACAAATAGGTTTTATTGGATGTAATCTGTGCTGTATCTGTACCAACTGTGTGTATTGAAGACGAAATGGACAATTTGGAAAATGAGGGATCCTTACAAAGTGCTGATGCCATGAAACATAATAATGATAAAAAAAAAGAATATACACGCAGGCAAACACAAGCAGCCTTACAAGTAAATTTGTTGGGTTGGAAATGATGTTCTTGAATAAAATAATACAATAGTATAGGCATAACTGAAAACTGATGTAATGAAACACATACATGGATGGGTATTGTGGAAATGTATACACTGTTTATCTCAACTCTGTAGTAAATTAAAATATATATATGATGTTAAAGGTCATAGAACCTGATTGTCTAAAACTCTCTGGTTTGGTGAGATCCTGTAAGAGCACTCATCAGTATTTCAAAGTCCCTCTGGGATTTGTTTCATAAAGGCATTTTTTATTTTGGGATCTATGTAAAGGGAGGTTTACTAATATGCTTTATGTTAAATAGAGACACCATACATTATAATGCTCAGTAAAATAAGTTGAGGTTTTCTCTCTAAGCTGGCAGGTTTTTGAGAATCAGACCCTTAGAGACATTTTAAATCATATCAAATTAAAATCAAATTAAAGGGACATTATCCAAATCAATTGAAAGTGATGCAGCACATCTTAAAAAAAAAGCTGAATTGAAGAGATCTCTATGTAGAAAACAAAAGCTATTTTACCTTAAAGGTTTCTCCATAGCCACATACCAGTGTAAAGGGACTTTACCCATCCAATCAGGATGCTTGTCCTGAGACTTGCAGGGAAGTGTGCATGTGGTATCTGTGGTACAGTATATTTATTTCCCTCCACGGTTTAAAAAGTTTACTATGAACATTTGGTCCCAAAAGATAACAGTAAACCAGTGTGACAAAATTGATGATGCTGACTGGTTCTTGTTTTTTTTCACCTTCTAGATGACAGTAGCTGAAGGATAACTGCTTACAGAACACTTACCCTGCTGAGCTGAAGAAATTTTGAGGTAAAATATTGTGTTTGTTCTAGTGTATTTTGCATAACCCAGCTGCATACTACATAGTTTGCTTAGTCCAGCACACAAACTCATTTACAGCTATTTTTAACTAGCTAGAATCAAAGAAGATAAGAAACACATTTATTAGGGATTTCAAGTATCTTATTCCTGGACTGTATTTTAGTTGCAGAATGTTGATGCACATCATGCTAACAATTTGATACTTTTAAATACATTTATTGTATATGCAAAAAAAATCCACTAAGTGCTTAAATGTACATGAAAAAAATCTAAGAAAGTAATCTATAATGTTTAATTATAAAAATCAAAAAAACATTTCAGTATGCAATTATTTTTTATTATTAATGTTGCATGCATCTATACTATAATCGCATTTGTAATGTGTCTGTCGCCAGTTGCGCACACATCCTCAAAGGAATGTTGGTTGCGCGAGGCAGCCAAAAGAATGGTGGCTGCGCGCACAGCCCGAAAGAATCCAACTGGATGCAGCGTAGGCAAACTCGAAGCCTTAAAAAAAAAAAAAACAACCGCCTGCACGAAATAACTAAAAAACACGTAACCGCCCGCACAACGTATAACAAAAAAAAACTAACCACCCTCATGAAGTATTAACAAACACCTAAACCATCAACCCCCACATCGCAAAACAATAAAGTAATTAATCTCTAATCCGCAAATAACATAATTAAAATATTAACCCCTTAACCGCCAACCACCCACATCACAATAACCCTAATTAACCTATTAACCCCTAAACCACCAAACCCCCACATAACAATAACCCTAATTAACCTATTAACCCCTGAACCGCCAAACCCCAACATCGCAATAACCCTAATTAATATATAAACCCCTATACCGCCAACCCCCCCACAATGCAAATAACTAATTTAATTTCTAAGCCCCCTAACCTAATACCCCCTAAATTAACCCGAATTACTACTAAATTACAATTAAAATAAAAAATAACTTACAATAAATTAAAAAAAATTAAAAAAGTCTAACATTACAGAAAAAAATAAACAAAATTACCAAAAAAAAAAATGGTACCTAATCCCCAAGGAAAATAAAAAGCCCCCCAAAATAAAAACACCCCCTAATCTAAACTACCAATAGCCCTTAAAAGGGCCTTTTGTAGGACATTGCCCTAACTTAAACAGCTCGTTTACCTCCTAAAAATAATAAGTCCACCCAACAGTAAAAACCACCCACTTACCAAACCCCCCAAAATAGAAAAACCGAACACTAAAAAAAACTAAACTATCCATTGCCCCTAAAGGGGCATTTGTATGGGCATTGCCCTTAAAAGGGCATTAAGCTCTTTTACTGCTTTTAAAAGGGGCAATCAGCTCTTTTTCAAGCCCAAAAAATCCTTAATTTTAAAAAAATATATATATTTTTCTGTAATTTTAGGATTTTTTATTTTTTGTAATTTTAGGTATTTGTTTAATTAATTTAGGTTTTTAATTATTTTTAAATTTTTATTTAATTAGGGTTAATTTATGGGGATGTTAGGTTAGGGGGGATAGTTGTTAGAAAAAATACTTTGCGTTCTGGGTGTGGGTTGGCGGTTTAGAGGTTAATTGTTTAAATTCGTTTTTTGCCTTGTGGGTTTTTTGCGGTTTAGTATTTAATATGTTAATTTGTTGTTTGCATTTTCTTTAAATGGCGGATTAGGAGTTAATCAATTTATAAATTAGATTATTATCTCTGTGTTTGACGGTTTAGTGGTTAATAACTGTATTAGGTAAATTGCGATGTGGGGTGGTGTTGTCATATTAGGGGTTATTAACTTTATTATTATTTGCGTTTTTGTGGGTATGGCGGTAATATTGGTGGCTTTGCGGTATAGTGGTTAATAACTTTTTTTAGGTAGATTGCGATGAGGGGGGGGTTCTTGTATTAGGGGTTATGAATTTTATTATTAGTTGCGATTTTTGGGGGATGGTGGAAATATTGTTTTTGAAGTGTCAGGTTTATTATTGGGAGGCGGCTCAGCCTACACATTATTTATACAGTCACAATGCATAGTTACTGTGTAAATAATGTAGACACTGACACTACAATAATAAGCAGTTGTAATATATATATAATGTACATACTGACACTTTAAATAATAATAATATATATAATGTACATACTGACACTTTAAATAATAATAATATATATAATGTACATACTGACACTTTAAATAATAATAATATATATAATGTACATACTGACAATAATTTAGCATTTAGCCGTATGTACCGAAAGGAAGTGTATGTATAATCTTACGGTAAAAAGTGCAGGCATACAGTGTCAGTTTGTACATGATTTATATAACTGCTTATTATTTCAGTGTCAGTGTGTACATTATCTATACAGTAACTATGCATTGTTACTGTATAAATAATGTGTGGGCGGAGTTACGGAAATTGTCAGTCGCAACTTCCGAAAAATCATATACGGGCATACTTACTAGAAATAGACATATACGTCAGTGTCAATCAAACACTGCACATTTGAAGAAAGCCACGCCTCTTGCTCACTGCAAATCACGTGTGTTGCTTGCGACTAACCACGCGCCTTGCTCGCGCCGTTTAGTCAATTTAAATATAAAGTGCTTATATTATCTGACGCAGTTAGAAAAAAACAGTCTGTGAGGATAGTTGCTATAGAGAGAGAATAAAAGTTTTTAATAGCGGAACATCGTCTGTTGTCTACTTTTTTAGCAATATTAGCTATTTTATCCCAAAAGCTTTCTTAAAAGCTATAGAAAAGCCCGCTGATTTTTATTTTTAAAAGCTTTTTTTAAAGCTTTAGTTGTCAACACAAAAGCAAGTTAATTCATTTTATAAAGCATTTTTTAAAGCTAAAGTACTTAAAAAAAACAAAAAAAACATTATAGTGTGTTGCTACATAAGTAGCTTAGTTATAAATAAATAAAAAAAAAGAATACATTTTGGAAAGTAGTCTATACAAATTGGTTGATATTTCAACTGTAGTTTAATTTATATAAGAAAGTCCTTGCAAATAGGTGTTGCTAAGTCTGTAGATTATTTATATTATATATAGATATATATATAATATATTAAGGACAGTAGTCTGTCCAAATAGGGTCTATTATTATTACTTTAGATTACATATATATTTATTGAATATATTTAGGACATCAGTTCATCAAAATAAGGTGTTTCTACACCTGTAGCTTAATTTATATAGATAAAAGCAATTTTGCTAATTACAGTGTTGCTACATATGTAGCTTTATTATATAAATAAATATTGTTGCTATACCTGTAGTTTTATTATATATAATATATTTTGGATATATTTAGGGCAGCAGTCCATCCATATAAAGTTGACACTATGGCCTCAAGTTATCAAGCCGTCAACAGCAAATACGCTGGAATTCCGCAGCGTATTTGTGGCGAGGCTGATTTGCTGTAGTTATCAAGCCCTACAGACCGGCAAAAGTAGAATCCAGTGACGTAAGCTACGATCCGCCGGTCTCAGTCCGACACAGATCGATTCTTACGTCACTCCAGATGTGCCGAACGCAAGTTCGGCACTATCTGACTACTTTTGCTAGTTTTCAAAGAACTAGCAGGTACGCTCGGCACTTTTCCGGCCCAGCGTACCTGGTTTTCCATAGGAATCAATGGGAGTCTGACAGCAGCGAGAGCTCATGTTCGCTGCTGCCCGATATCCCATTGATTCCTATGGGAATGTCTACACCTAACACCCTAACATGTACCCCGAGTCTAAATACCCCTAATATGTCCCCCCTACACCGCCGCCGCATCCATTATACTTATTAATCCCTAAACCGCCACTCCCGGACCCCGCAGCAACTATAATAAATATATTAACCCCTAAACCGCCGCCCCCGGACCCCGCTGCAACTATAATAAATATATTAACCCCTAAACCGCCGCTCCCGGACCCCACCGCCACCTATATAATACCTATTAAACCCTAATCTGCCACCCCCCTATACCGCCGCCACCTATATTAAATTTATTAACCCCTATCCTGGCTCCCCTATATCGCCGTCACCTATCTTAAAGTTATTAACCCCTATCCTGCCCCCCCTATACCGCCGCCACCTATCTTAAAGTTATTAACACCTATCCTGCCCCTCTATACCGCCGCCACCTATATTAAACTTATTAACCCCTATCCTGCCCCCCCTATACCGCCGCCACCTATATTAAACTTATTAACCCCTATCCTGCCCCCCCTACACCGCCGCCACTATATTAAACTTATTAACCCCTAAACCTAAGTTTAACCCTAACACCCCCCTAACTTAATAAAATAAATCTAAATAAAAATTAATATTATTAATTAAATTATTCCTATTTAAAAATAAATACTTACCTATAAAATAAACCCTAATATAGCTACAATATAACTAATAGTTACATTGTAGCTATTTTAGGATTTATTTTTATTTTACAGGCAACTTTGTATTTATTTTAACTAGGTACAATAGCTATTAAATAGTTATTAACTATTTAATAACTACCTAGCTATAATACTTACAAAATTACCTGTAAAATTAATATATTTATTATAGTTGCGGCGGGGTCCGGGAGCGGCGGTTTAGGGGTTAACATATTTATTATAGTTGCAGCGGGGTCAGGGAGTGGCGGTTTAGGGGTTAATATATTTATTATAGTTGCAGCGGGGTCCAGGAGCGGCGGTTTAGGGGTTAACATATTTATTATAGTGGCGGCAGGGTCCAGGAGCGGCGGTTTAGGGGTTAACATATTTATTATAGTTGCGGCGGGGTCCGGGAGCAGTGGTTTAGGGGTTAACATATTTATTATAGTTGCAGCGGGGTCCGGGAGCGGCGGTATAAGGGGTAAAATCTTTATTTAGTTGCGGCGGGGTCCGGGAGCGGCGGTTTAGGGGGTTAAAATCTTTATTTAGTTGCGGGGTGCTCCGGAAGTGGCGGTATAGGGGGTATAACAGTATAGTATACTGTGGGTGCTTAGTGACAGGGGTGTCAATAAAGCTGGGAAAAAGCCGAAGAGCAGCGAGATCGATGACTGTTAGTTAACAACAGTCCACTGCTCATCACTCCGTACTTGGTGCGCGGCTTTTTGACAGCTTTCTTGATAAATTTGGTGAGCGTATTCAGGTCAGCGGCAGCGAGGTTAGGCGAACTTAGGCGGGCATATTGGGGCCGGCGAATGCAGGTAAGTATGGAGCTTAATAACTAGAGGCCTATACCTGTTGGTTAAATATATATATATTAAATAAATATATGACAGCAGACCATCCAAATAGGGTGTCACTACACCTGTAGATTAATTTATGTATTGATAAAAGCAGTTTTTCCAAATGCATTGTTGCTACTTCTGTAGCTTTATTATATATAAAATATTTTGGATATATTTAGGTTAGCAGTCCATCCAAATAAGGTTGTCGCTATACCTGTCCGTTAAATATATATATGTATTTTAAATAAGTCTGGCTAAATAGGGTGTTGCAACACCTGTAGATTAATTATAAATATATATGGGACAGCAGACCAACCAAATAGGGTGTCACTACACCTGTAGTTAAGTTTATATATAGATAAAAGCGGTTTGTCAAAATACAGTGTTGCTACATCTGTAGCTTAATTATATTAATAAAATAATGTTGCTACACCTGTAGCTTTATAGATTTATTATATTTAACATATTTTGGATATATTTAGGACAGCAGTCCATCCAAAAAAAGGTTGTCTCTAGACCTGTAGGTTATATATACTGTATATATATATATAAAATAAGTTTTGCCAAATAGGGTGTTGCTACACCTGTAGATTCATTTATATATAGATAAAAACAGTTGTTGCAAATGCATTGTTGCTACTTCAGTAGCTTTATTATATAAATAAATATTGTTGCTACAACTGTAGCTTTATTATATATAACATATTTTGGATCTATTTAGGATAGCAGTTCATCCAAATAAGGTTGTCGCTATACCTGTCAGTTAAATAAATATATATATATTTTTTTTTTAAATAAGTCTGCCCTAATAGGGTGTTGCTACACCTTTAGATTAATTATATATATAGGACAGCAGACTACACCTGTAGCTTAAATTATATATAGATAAAAGCAGTTTTTCAAAAAACAGTGTTGCTACACCTGGGGGTCGATCCGATATAAAGCGTCGCCCGCAAAAGCCGGCAACGCCAATAATTGCGCGGATTTGGTATCCTATATACGGCGTAAGCTAGAAGTTACGCGCGTATATTTCTGCCGTCGCCCGCAGTTTTTTGGGCCATAGGCAGGTATACCAAACCCGCGCAGTTTGGTATCCAATATGCAGCGTAAGGACTTACGTGGCGAAAATGGAGAAAACTTACTCCATTTTCACCTCGCCACAAAAAGCAGCCGTAAGAAGCCTTACGCTGACTATTGGAGCCCCGTAACTCCCTAAACTAGCTGCTAAAATAAACCTAACACCTAACGCATGCGCAATGTCCCTGTCAACCGCGATCCCCCCCCCAAATCCCTAATAAAGTTATTACCCCCTAAACCGCCGCTCCCGGACCCCGCCGCCATCTACATAAACTAACCCCCTACTGTGAGCCTCTAAAACCGC
This sequence comes from Bombina bombina, assembly GCF_027579735.1. NCBI lineage: Eukaryota > Metazoa > Chordata > Amphibia > Anura > Bombinatoridae > Bombina > Bombina bombina. The sequence goes on from NC_069508.1 coordinate 142,834,607, forward strand.
CGCCATCTACCTTATCTATCCCCTCTTGTGAGCTGCTGGTACAATGCTGAATACGGAGAGCGTATTGCTCTCCGCATTCAGCGAGATCTTGCGGACCTGATCCACACTGTCGGATCAGGTCCGCAAGACCTTTGATACAAAGGCCCCTTGATCTTTAAATAATTCTTTAGCATTTGCTTCAATGGGGGTAAATATTGCTCCTCCTCCCGGTTATGGGCCTTTAGAATTAATGAACAAATTTATCACAGAACTGGATCACTTCATCCTTCCAATGATGATAACCAAAAGTTTGCACAACTATATATTCTTGATCCTGATGAGGCTGCACAACAACCCCTTATGATTAAAGGGACAGTATACACTCATTTTCATATAACTGCATGTAATAGACACTACTATAAAGAATAAGATGCACAGATACTGATATAAAAATCGCATAAAACTGTTTAAAAACTTACTTAGAAGTTCTCAACTTGAAAAGGCAGTTGGAAAGCCCACTGCAAGTGGGAAATAAGACACTCCCCCCTTCCCCTTCTTTTGCATATGAAAAGACCCTTTGCACAAACAGGAGCAAGCTGGAGTAGGAAGCTGACAGTATTCTCATAAAACATTGGGGCTTGGTTAGAAGTCTGAAAATCAGAGCAATGTTATTTAAAAATAAGCAAAACTATACATTAAAAAAAAAAAAAAAAAAAAAAAACTTTATGGGCTATATAAATAGATCTACAAAACATTTATGCAAAGAAAAAATGAGTGTATAATGTCCCTTTAATGAAAATGCAACCCTGAACTAATGACTAAGCTGAAATCTTTTATGGCTTTAAACAATCCTTTTGCCAAAGCATGCAAAATGTTGTATAAAGTAGAAAAAGAATGCTTAGAAGATGCATCTCGAAATGGTGTTACACCTGCAACTGTGACCATGGCAATAGTACAAGATCGTAAAAACAATCAACGTAGGTATAATGCTCCTCAGCTAAATGAGGTAGCTATTATTTTTCAAAATGCAGATAGTGAACCTCCTCTTGAGCAAGATCTTATTATTTATTGTTGAAGTCCTAACAATGAAAAAAAAACAGAAAGGATAAGTCTTTAGATCCAAATTTGGAGCCAATGTTGTATTCACTTCTTTTCCCTTTTGGGGACCAAAGTTGGTCACCTAAAATGAAACTTAAATACAACCATACTACTGTAACAAACATAAGAAGTCAATCTTTAGCAAAGCCATGAGAAAGGGTCACACAATTGCAATTTTATGGGTTCATGCTTTCCATCCAACACAAGTTTAACCCATTTCTGAGTGCTGGCAAAATAACCCAGCAGTACTTTGTAGATGCATACGTTAAGACAGAAGATAATTGTTTAAACTATGTTAGACAAAATCAGTCAAAATTGAGGGTTGAAAAGCATACAGGTCTCATGGACCATCTTCAAAGTGTAGCTGCCGACCAGGGCTTACTTCCAGGAAAAGCAGTAATACTTCCATCTACATTCCAAGGTAGTCCAAGAACATGGTTCAGAATTACCAAGATGCCATGGCTATTGTTAGAAAGTATGGGAAGCCGTATTTTTTCATAATCATGACATGTAACCCAAAATGGTTTGAAATTGTTGTTAATCTCAAAGAAGGTCAAGAAGTTAAATTTCGTCCTGATTTAGTGGCAAGAGTTTTTCATTTAAAACTTCAAGAATTTCTTGATGATATCACAAAGAAACATGTTTTGGGTAAACCAGCTGCCAAAGTTCATGTTATTGAATTTCATAAATGTGAATTACCTCATGCACATATGTTACTTATTCAATCTGCAGAAGATAAGCCTAAAAATGCTGAAGTAATTAATAGCTTTATTTCTGCATAAATACCTGACATTCAAGTCAATCCCTGGTTACATGTAATTGTGACCAAGCACATAATACATGAGATCCAAAAAAAAACTGTTTCTATTGAAATAAATGGAAAAAAAATGATAACTCTTGGGTTGTACCATACAACCCATATTTGACATTAAAATGCAACTGCCATATTAACATAGAAAGCTGTGCTTCCATAAAAAGTGTAAAGAACATATTCAAATATTTTTATAAAGGGCATGACTGTGCTAATATAGCAATAAAAGAACATGAAACTCTTCTTCATGATGAGATAACTTCCTTTATGGATTCTCGATATGTCAGTGCTCCAGAAGCAGCTTGGCGGCTTTTTATTTTCCATATGCACCATCAATCACATACCATCGTGCGATTATAAGTTCACCTTCCTGGAGAACAGTCAGTATATTTTACGGAAGATAATATTAAAACTGCTGTAGAAAGAACACAATAAAGAGACACCACTTTGACTGCTTGGTTTAAGTTAAACCAAGAAGATTTTTCAGGTCATGCATTTCTTTACACTGTGTCACGTTTACATATCGTTTAATAACAACCAGTTACTTGTACTGAGAATATCCCTTTAATTCTCTGATCAATTTACCTGCTATGCTATTTAAGCCTCCTCCCCCCTCTCCACTTTGCTTGTTATTGTTTTCCACTAAGCATAGTGTGATTCAAACTGAGCTCTAATTTACCTCTTTGGATTTCATCCTAAATTATATCTTTTCGGATTCACCAAACTTTTCTTGCTGAAATCAGCCTACATCTTTTGTTATCAGATTGACATTTTTTCCCAAGCCGTTGCTGTCAGCTTACTTCATTCAGCCTAATCCTCCGGCCTGCATCGTGGAGCTGTGACGTCACACGCCAACATTTTCGGCATCAGCGCTGCAACCGCTTCCCCAATTCAAGCTGTGAGATTTTTCCTTAAACTTTCTAAATACTTTGTTTACCCTCAAGGTACAGTCTGTAACCTCTTACTTATTTTTCATGCTATTATCTTTTTTGCAATAACTGCTACGCATACTTGCCCATAATTCCTGATATATTGTGGTAAAGCTTTATACTTTCATAGTAGCTATTTTTTGTGTTAACACTGTTTCATTTTTTCCTTTGGTTATAGTCATGGTTTTTCTGTTGTTCCTCCAGTAATCATTTACTCGATACAGCTATAGAAATATCTAATGCTATTTATCCATATAACAAAATTGCAAAGTTTACACTCGGATTCTGACATTACTTCTTTTAGTAATCCATGTTATTATCTAGTCTAAACCTTGCTACAATTCCTATTAACTCAGCAGTTGTGATTCATTTATATTTTTTTCATACTACAACATAGTATCTTTAACATTACAGAATAACAAGCCATAAAATATGGATCCAGCTGAGATGTCTAATCAGATACAAACTCTCTCTCAAAAAGTGGATGCCTTAACTGATGGTCTCAATACCCTCAAACAAGAAAACCAGGGACTGAAAACTTATATTAAAGACTTTGTAGATAGTAGAACCCGGTTCCAGGAACCGCAAGTTAGTCTCCCAGATGTATTCTCAGGGGACAGAAAACAATTTAGAGATTTTAAAAACTCTTGTCTTCTGTTGTTTGCACTAAAACCATACACATATCCCACTGACAGAGTTAAGGTGATGACTACCATTTCCTATTTAAGAGCAGAACCCAGAAGCTGGGCTAATTCCTTCCTGGAAACAAACGATGATATACTTAACTCTCTAGATTCCTTCTTTTCTACCCTTGGTCAGCTTTATGACGACCCTTACAAACAATTAACCGCTGAAACTGCAATGCGCTCTCTTAAACAGAGAAGAAGAGATGTAGAAGATTATATTGCAGATTTTAAGAGGCTAGCTACTGACACCCAATGGAATAATTTGTCTCTAAAAAACCAGTTTAGACTGGGTTTGTCAGAATCTATTAAAGACGAACTTTCTCGCATTGAAATTCCTCACACTTTGGAGGAACTAATTAATCTCAGTATCAGTATTGACAGAAGGCTTAGGGAGAGACAAAACGAGAAAGGTTATCATGAATCAACACATAAAAAACAAAACCCTTCTTTACCTACACATTCTCATGTTAAAAACACCACTGAACCTATGGAAATTGGGTTTCTTAAAGGCCCATTAAGCAATCAAGAAAAGTTAAGAAGGCGCTCCCAGAATTTATGCATGTACTGTGCATCAGAAGAGCATACTGTCAAGGCCTGTCCCATTCTCCAGAAACAGAATAAGGGTAAGAACTCCCATCCTTTTTATTCCTTAAATGCTGTGTCACACTCTGCAAGCTACTGTAACCTATGCCTTCTCTTGCAGTGGGATCAACTTCGAGTGAACGTTTCAGGGATAATTGACTCTGGTGCTTCTGCCTCTTACATTGATGTGTCTTTTGCCACAAAAAATAAAATTCCACTTATAAAAAAAAAGGCTCCTGTACCTTTAAGGGGTATTGATGGGGAGGTTTTGTCCTCTGGACCGGTAATGTATGAAACAATACCATTGCTCCTATCCACACCAGACCACCATAGGGAGTACATTTCCTTTGATGTCATTACATCCCCCGTCTTCCCTCTCATTTTAGGCCTACAATGGTTAAAATTACATAACCCTCTGATTTCATGGTCAGATCTAACTGTAAAGCTTAATTCTGATTACTGCTTATCCACTTGCTACCCTACTCTGCTTTTACAACCACCTCAAATCTCCACTGATATAGAGATACCTGATGTTTATGCTGACTTTATTGATGTTTTCAGTAAAAAAGAATCTCAAAATCTACCGCTGCATCGTATTTATGACTGCCCTATTGATTTATTACCAGGTGCAGTCATACCTTGCGGTCATGTGTTCCCGTTGTCCAAACCTGAACTGGAACACTTAAAATCATATATTGAGGAAAATCTACAGAAGGGGTTCATCAGACCATCTACTTCCCCCGCTGCGGCCGGTATGTTTTTTGTAAAAAATAAAGATGGCAGTTTAAGACCCATAGTGGACTACCGGCAGCTGAACAAGGTTACTGTTAAAAATCGGTATCCTTTGCCCCTTATTTCAGAGCTAATTGAGCGTTTGGAAGGTGCCAAGGTCTTCACTAAACTTGACCTTCGAGGTGCATATAATCTCGTTCGTATGAGGGCTGGAGACGAATGGCTGACGGCATTCCGTACTCGTTATGGCTTGTACGAATATACCGTCATGCCATTCGGTCTCTGCAACGCCCCGGCAACCTTCCAACACTTTATTAACGATATTTTCAAAGATATTTTTGACACCTATATTGTAATCTATCTTGATGATATTTTGATCTATTCAAAAACATTAGAAGATCACATAAAACATGTCAGACAGGTATTATCACGCTTACGCTCACATTCTTTATATGCTAAAGCCGAGAAATGTATATTTCACACAAAACAGATCACCTTTCTTGGTTATCAGATTTCAGAATTTGGCATACAGATGGATGACTCAAAAATCACCACCATAAGACAGTGGCCAGAGCCAAGTAATAAGAAACAGGTACAAAGCTTCCTTGGCTTTGCAAATTTTTACCGAAAATTTATAAATAATTTTGCAGCAATTGCCAAACCACTTACCAACCTCACAAAATCAAATACTAAGTTCATCTGGACTGCTGAATCCCAAAAGGCTTTTGATCTCCTAAAACAAAAATTTACCTCTGCACCTATATTACGTTACCCTAACAACCAACTCCAATATGTATTAGAGGTCGATGCCTCCGATTATGCTATTGGAGCCGTTCTTTCACAAAGAGAACACCTAAAGAAACCTCTACATCCCGTAGCTTTTTATTCAAGATGTTTGACGGCTCCTGAGTTGCATTACCCTGTGGGTGACAAAGAGTTACTGGCTATCAAGGTTGCTTTTGAACAGTGGCATCATCTCCTTGAAGGTGTGACATACCCAACCATAGTGTATACTGATCATAGGAATTTACAGTACCTCAAAAGTACGAAAACCCTCACTGCCCGACATGTTCGTTGGAATCTGTATTTCTCCAGATTTGATTTCCTTATCACTTACAGACCGGCTAGTAAGAACAAGAAGGCAGACGCTCTCTCACGACTGCCTACTCCCTCCGATCTCTGTCTTCCAAAAGAATCTGTAATCCCAGAGAATAAATACCTGTTGTTTCTCATTGATTCTATTCCATTCCTAAGAGAAGAACAACATAAAGATCAAACTAAGCCTCTTCAACAGTTACAAATGAAACAGGATTCCCTTTATTATTTTGATGAGAAGTTATATGTACCCCCTTCTATCAAAGATTTGATATTACATTCAGCTCATGAATCCTTACTTGCGGGACATACCGGAATCCACAAGACACAAGAGCTTATTAAAAGGAGTTACTGGTGGCCTGATATGAATACCGACATAATGAAGTACATTAACACCTGTTCAGTTTGTGCTACCACTAAAAGATCAAAACATAGGCCCTATGGGTTACTCATGCCTTTACCTACTCCATCACGACCTTGGGCCGACATAGCCTTGGATTATGTCGTTGATCTCCCCAGATCCTCCAATAATACTACTATCCTTGTCGTGGTGGACTTATTCAGTAAGATGATACATCTTATACCGTACCACAAGCTACCTACCGCTGCCGAAACTATACATTTGCTCTTACTACACGTCTTCAGACTTCACGGTCTCCCTCGACGCATTTTAACAGACCGTGGCTCCCAGTTTACTAGTTCTCTCTGGACTGAATTTTGCAAGATTTTCAATATTGACAAAAGACTTTCAACCTCTTATCATCCTCAGACTAATGGTCAGACTGAAAGGTCTAACCAAAGCATTGAACAATTCCTAAGGTCTTATTGTCATTTCGACCAACACTCTTGGTCTCAACATCTGCCCTATGCTGAATTTACCTTCAACAACACAGTACATTCCACAACCAACCAGACTCCATTCTTCATTAACTATGGATTCCATCCAACATTTCAACTACTACCCCAAATCAGTTCACTACCATATATCTCTGATTTAACAAATTCCATCACTTCTAATTTTGCAAAAGTCAGGACCGCTATTGAACAAGCTAAAACCAAACAGAAACTTTATTACGACTTAAGAAGGATGGCTCCACCACGGTACTCCCTTGGAGATTTAGTTTGGCTGTCAACCAAAAACTTACATCTTAATACTCCTAGCAAGAAACTTTCACCTTTATTCATTGGACCTTTTCAGATAATCAAAATCATAAATGAGAATGCAGTTCGGTTACAATTACCTAGCACTCTGAAAATACACCCTACCTTCCATGTTTCCCTACTAAAACCCTACCGTTCTGTACGTGATGCCACTTCACGCCAAAGTATTCCTCCTATCTCCATTGATCCCAACATTGAATATGAGGTTAAATCCATACTTGACTCTAGAATGTATAGGGGTAACTTACAGTATCTGATAAGATGGAAAGGCTACACTTCGGAACATGACTCTTGGGAGCCAGCTGTTAATATATCTGCCCCCAAACTCATCTCGCAATTCCATCAACAGAATCCGGATCGTCCTCATCCCTGATCCACGGAGTGGATCATTTAGGGGAGCATCCTGTCACGTTTACATATCGTTTAATAACAACCAGTTACTTGTACTGAGAATATCCCTTTAATTCTCTGATCAATTTACCTGCTATGCTATTTAAGCCTCCTCCCCCCTCTCCACTTTGCTTGTTATTGTTTTCCACTAAGCATAGTGTGATTCAAACTGAGCTCTAATTTACCTCTTTGGATTTCATCCTAAATTATATCTTTTCGGATTCACCAAACTTTTCTTGCTGAAATCAGCCTACATCTTTTGTTATCAGATTGACATTTTTTCCCAAGCCGTTGCTGTCAGCTTACTTCATTCAGCCTAATCCTCCGGCCTGCATCGTGGAGCTGTGACGTCACACGCCAACATTTTCGGCATCAGCGCTGCAACCGCTTCCCCAATTCAAGCTGTGAGATTTTTCCTTAAACTTTCTAAATACTTTGTTTACCCTCAAGGTACAGTCTGTAACCTCTTACTTATTTTTCATGCTATTATCTTTTTTTGCAATAACTGCTACGCATACTTGCCCATAATTCCTGATATATTGTGGTAAAGCTTTATACTTTCATAGTAGCTATTTTTTGTGTTAACACTGTTTCATTTTTTCCTTTGGTTATAGTCATGGTTTTTCTGTTGTTCCTCCAGTAATCATTTACTCGATACAGCTATAGAAATATCTAATGCTATTTATCCATATAACAAAATTGCAAAGTTTACACTCGGATTCTGACATTACTTCTTTTAGTAATCCATGTTATTATCTAGTCTAAACCTTGCTACAATTCCTATTAACTCAGCAGTTGTGATTCATTTATATTTTTTTCATACTACAACATAGTATCTTTAACATTACACACTGATATACCTCAGCATTTTGTTTTTCATCAAAAGACAACAAAATAGAAAAAAAGAGTACAAGATCGAGCAAATAACACCATTGGTCACAAAGGTGCATAAGAATGTAGAACGGCCACCCTGGAGACTGATCATTTCTGGAATTGATTCTCTGAGTGATAAAGTGTCAAAATACCTTCAGCCTATTGTCAAAAGTACAAAGGCGTATATTAAAGACACTACACAGACTATCAATCTGTTTGAAGTGTTAGAGTGGAAGGCAAATTATTTTTGGCTGACGTGACGTATCAGCATTATATACGTCTATCCCTCACAAGGAAGGTTTGAGGGCTTTGGAGAAGGAATTATTACATTGAAACATTCCATCAGAACATTTAAAATTCATTCTGGAGTGCACAAAGTTTATACTAGAACATGCTTATTTTTTATTTGAAAAGGTTTACTTTAGACAGATCAAAGGAACAGCGATGGGGACTACATTTGCCCCATCATACGTGAACATTTACATGCATAGATTTGAAACTCAAATGATTTGGAATGATAATCCCTTTGCAGTGAATATTAAGAAATATCATTGCTATATCGATGATGTCATCATTCTCTGGGAGGGAGATGAATCATCAATTATTAATTTCATGACATATCTGAACAACAATGATTTTAATTTAAAATTTACTGAAAAACATTCTAGTTCAAGGATAGTATTCCTGGACCTTTGGCTATATGTGGATGATAACTTTAATACAGCGGTATCTAATTATAGAAAACCTACTGATAAAAATAATTTTATAGACAATAGGAGTGCCCATCTCAAAAGATGGAAAGATAACGTGCAATATGGGCAGTTTCTGAGACTCAGGTGAAATTGCACTCACATAGAGGAATTTAAGAAGGAAGCTGAGATAATGGCCATCAAATTTAAAGAGTAGGGTTATAGTAGTTAAGTGGTAGAACAGGCTTGCTCTAAAGCTCTAAATTCAGATAGGGAAATGATTTTAAGAATAGAGAAAATACTGTAAACTTAGGAGACAAGGATACTGTGAGATTTGTTACAACTTATAATGAGGGGAATAAGATTATCAAAAATGTCCTAGAAAACATTGGGGTATCCTAAAAGCAGATCCTGTTCTAGCCACGACTGTAACAGAAGAACCAATTTTCAAATTTAAAAGAGCTAGAAATCTAAAAAATTTACTAGCACCTAGTAAATTGAAAAAAATTGAAATACCAAAAATGATATAAAGTAATTGGTGTGGAAAGAAGACTTGTCATATGTGCAAACATATTAATAGGGAAAGTAATTTTAAAGATAGTGAGGGTAGTCAAACATTCAATATTAGAAGTCGGTGTACCTGTGATACTATATATGTAGTTTATCTCTTAACATGCGGTTGTGATAAGATCTATGTAGGGCGTACCAATAGGAAAATTAGACACAGATTTTCAGAACATTTATACAATATTAGGGAAAGATCTCATAAACATAGTGTGCCTATCTATTTTACTGAGTTCCATGGAGGTGATTCCAGATCTTTAAAAATGCAAGGTGTTGACTGAATACCTATGAGTTGTAATAATAGATTGGTCAGTTTGAGGAAACAAGGAACCTTTTGGATTAAAAAATTAAAACGTTTACATCCCAAAGGCCTGAATATTGATATAGACATAGCAGTTTTCATGTAAATAGAACAATATAAGGATTTTCTAGGGGTGAGTTTGAGTCAGAGGTTTTTAAATACATCCTTGTGTGTGTATATATTTCAAATTCTGCATATACATATTAGATTTTGTCTATTACTTTCCAGATAGAAGTTTTTTAACAAAGTGGTGTACCGCCACTTTGAACTAATATAAATCCTATTGGGGAACAATATATAAAAGGATTCCTCACTGATAAATAAGAAATATTTCTAAGCTATTTAGTATTCTGGTTAATGTTATTAATCAATTGATTTGTAAGGTATACATTAATGTATACTTGTTCATTTAGTGAATTCTTTTTGTATATGTACCCTAAAGGGAGATCTCTATTTATGTCAATTTTAGAGTAAAACTATGTGGTATGACTAATAATTAATTTTATAAATACTATCTTCTTTGTTATATCTCTCTCTCCCCATCCACTTGTTGTACCTGTGATGAGTTTGTTTTTAAATTTGAAATGTTAGATGTTATATGAATTTATTGGAAACTGCATTTCATATATTTTTAAATATTTTTAAGTGGGACACATATACCAATCAGGCATTCAAATGTTCTACCCTCTTGAAAAAGTATGCACGTTAGCAGCCGATATGCATAGAGGTTAATCCTAGGACTGTTTGGACAATCCGGGTATCCTTAGATCTGGAGGCAGAGTTCCCATACCCATACAGCACAATCAGATAACATCAGGAAGGAACATTGGTTCTACACCACGCCATTAAGACAGGACCCGGAGTTGTTTGTAGACGAGTGAAAGACTTTGGTATTAAGCTCCTGAAAAGGAATAAGCTCCTCTTTGTTTTTATCATATGAAGTCTATTTTATGTTCATCACATTAAGTTTTATTAAACATTGTAAGTGCAACTCTACAGATGTGCGCTTTTGTGAATTATTGATTATTGCATTTGAGTCTGTTATCTTGCGCTTTTTTCTTTTAGCGTTCAAGCTTCTGCCCTACTCCATTTGGGATGAAGGATACATTTGGTAAACAAGCAGCATCAGACAAATGAAGGCATCTTTTAATGATCTTCAAAGACAAACGCCTAGATTACGAGTTTTGCGTTAGAAGCTGTGCGGTGCTAACAAGCAGTTTATGCTCACCGCTCACTTACAGACAGCGCTGGTATTACGGGTTTTTAGAAACCCAGCATTAACCGCAAAAAAGTGAGCGAAGTGCAAACTTTTGCTCCTCATCTCACCTCAATACCAGCCCTGCTTACGTTAGCGGTGAGCTGGCTAAACGTGCTTGTGCACGATTTCCCCATAGGAATCAATGGGGGAGAGCCGGCTGACGCAGCCCCATTGATTCCTATGGGGAAATAAAAGTTATGTCTACACCTAACACCCTAACATAAATCCCGAGTCTAAACACCCCTAATCTTACACTTATTAACCCCTAATCTGCCACCCCCAACATCGCCAACACCTACATTATATTAGTAACCCCTAATCTGCCGCTCCGGACACCGCTGCCACCTACATTATAGTTATGAACCCCTAATCTGCTGCCCCCAACATCGCTGAACCCTACATTATATTTATAAACCCCTAATCTGCCGCCCCCAATGTCGCCGCAACCTAACTACATTTATTAACCCCCAATCTGCCGTCCACAATGTCACCACCACTATAATAAAGTTATTAACCCCTAAACCTAAGTCTAACCCTAACCCCCCTAACTTAAATATAATTTAAATAAATCTAAATAAAATTACTACAATTAACTAAATAATTCCTATTTAAAACTAAATACCTATAAAATAAACCCTAAGCTAGCTACAATATAACTAATAGTTACATTGTAGCTAGTTTAGGGTTTATTTTTATTTTACAGGCAAGTTTGTATTTATTATTAAATAGTTATTAACTATTTAATAACTGCCTAGCTAAAATAAATACAAAAGTACCTGTAAAATAAAATCTAACCTAAGTTACAATTACACCTAACACTACACTATATTTAAATTAATTACCTAAATTAAATACAATTAATTAAAATTAAATAGAATTATCTAAAGTACAACCCCCCCCCACTAAATTACAGAAAATAATAAACAAATTACAAGATTTTTAAACTAATTACACCTAATCTAATCCCCCTAACAAAATAAAGAAGCCCCCCAAAATAAAAAAAGCCCTACCCTACTCTAAATTACAAATAGCCCTTAAAAGGGCCTTTTGCGGGGCATTGCCCCAAAGTAATCAGCTCTATTACCTGAAAAAAAAATTACAATTCCTCCCCCCCAACATTAAAACCTACCACCCACACAACCAACCCTACTCTAAGACCCACCCAATCCCCCCTTAAAAAACCTAACACTAACCCCTTGAAGATCACCTTACCGGGAGACGTCTTCACCCAAGCGAGCAGAAGTGGTCCTCCAGACGGGCAGAAGTCTTCATCCAGATGGCATCTTCTATCTTCATCCATCCGGCGCGGAGCGGGTCCATCTTCAAGACATCCGACGCGGAGCATCCTTTTCTTACCATGGCCGACGACTGAATGAAGGTCCCTTTAAATGACGTCATCCAAGATAGCGTCCCTTCAATTCCGATTGGCTGATAGAATTCTATCAGCCAATCGGAAATTAAGGTAGAAAAAATCCTATTGGCTGATGCAATCAGACAAAAGGATTAAACTGGCATTCTATTGGCTGATTGGAACAGCCAATAGAATGCCAGCTCAATTCTATTGGCTGATTGGAACGTCTGGATGAAGACTTTTGCCTGTCTGGAGGACCACTTCTGCCTGGCTGGATGAAGGCTTCTCCCGGCTTTGTTGAAGACTTCTGCCCGGTTGGGTGAAGACGTCTCCCGGTAAGGTGATCTTCAGGGGGTTAGTGTTAGTTTTTTTTAAGGGGGGGTTGGGTAGGTTTTAGAGGGTTGGTTGTGTGGGTGGTGGGTTTTAATGTTGGGGGGGTATTTGTACATTTTTTTTACAGGTAAAAGAGCTTATTACTTTGGGGCAATGCCCCGCAAAAGGCCCTTTTAAGGGCTATTTGTAATTTAGTGTAGGGTAGTGTTTTTTTTTTTCATTTTGGGGGGCTTTTTTATTTTGTTAGGGGGATTAGAGTAGGTGTAATTAGTTTAAAAATCTTGTAATTTCTTTATTATTTTCAGTAATTTAGTGTTTTTTTCGTACTTTAGATAATTTTATTTAATTGTAATTAATTGTATTTAATTTAATTAATTTATTTAATTATAGTGTAGTGTTAGGTATTAGTGTAACTTAGGTTAGGTTTTATTTTACAGGTAAATTTGTCTTTATTTTAACTAGGTAGTTAATAACTATTTAATAACTATTCTACCTAGTTAAAATAAATATTAAGTTGCCTGTAAAATAAAAATAAACCCTAAGCTAGATACAATGTAACTATTAGTTATATTGTAGCTAGCTTAGGGTTTATTTTATAGGTAAGTATTTAGTTTTAAATAGGAATTATTTAGTTAATTGTAGTAATTTTATTTAGATTTATTGTAATTATAGTTAAGTTAGGGGAGTTAGGGTTAGACTTAGGTTTAGGAGTTAATACATTTAATATAGTGGCGGCGACATTGGGGTGGCAGATTAGGGGTTAATAAATGTAGGTAGGTGGCGGCGATGTTAGGGATGGCAGATTAGGGGTTAATAATATTTAACTAGTGTTTGCGATGCGGGAGGGCGGCGGATTATGGGTTAATATATTTATTATAGTGGCGGCGATGTCTGGTTCAGCAGATTAGGGGTTAAAATATTTATTTTAGTGTTTGCGATGTGGGGGGCCTCGGTTTAGGGGTTAATAGGTAGTTTATGGGTGTTAGTGTACTTTTTAGCACTTTAGTTGAGTTTTATGCTACGGCGTTGTAGTGTAAAACTCTTAACTACTGACTTTTAAATGCGGTACCAGGCCTGACAGGAAAGGGTCTACCGCTCACTTTTGGTCAGTCTCATAATACCAGGGGCTATGCAAGTCCCATTGAAAATATAGGATACGCAATTGACGTAAGTGGATTTGCGGTATTTTCGAGTCTGGCCAAAAAAGTGAGCGATACACCTGTACCTGCAAGACTCGTAATACCAGCGGGCGTTAAAAAGCAGCATTAGGACCTCTTAACGCTGCTTTTTAACCCTAACGCACAACTCGTAATCTTGGCCAAAGTTTTGAAGAAATCATTGCTGCATCAGAAAATGAAAATGACACTTTACCACAAAGGTGATATTTCCTTGATGGTCCTGGTGGTAGTGATAAAACCTACCTATAAAAGACTTTGTTGAGGACATTTAGAGGAAACAGTGAGGTAGCATTACCAGTTGCTTCAACAGGTATTGCAGCAAATTTGCTTGAAGGTGGATGAACATACCACTCGCAGTTTAAGTTGCCAGTTCCTTTGTTGGATACTTCCACCTCTTCCATGAGGCAAACCTCTAATGATGCACAAATGATTTGTACAGCAAAAATTATTATTTGGGATGAATCTACCATGTCTTCCAGTGATGCACTCAGATGTGTCAACAAACTCCTTCAAGAGTTGATGAATAACAACAAACCTTTTGGAGGAAAAACAATTCTGCTCGGAGGTGATTTCAGACAAACTCTTCCTGTTGTTGCACATGGAAGTAGATCAGCTAAAGTTGAAGCAAGCATAAAATTCAATCCACTCTGGCATAAGTTTAAGCTTTTGAAGGTGACAAATAATCTAAGATCTGTTGATCCTGAGTTTAGCTCTTGGCTTCTAAAGCTTGGACATGGAATACTCACAAACAAGCATGGCTTTCATGATATCTTTGAAATTCCATCTCAAATGATCTGCAAAGACTCCATTGTAAAGGAGATTTTTGGTGAACAGTTAAAAGATTCTGATGCTTTTAAGTTTGCCAAAATGGCAATTTTATGTCCAAAAAATTGTGATGTTGACAAGATCAATGAAGAAGATCTTAGTTTGTTAGAAGGTGAAACCTCTACTTATTTAAGCACTGATTCTATTGATGAAGAATCAAAGGAAGACAGGGATTATTACCCAGTTGAGTTTTTAAATTAATTGGCTCCTTCTGGAATGCAGTTCATAAACTCATTCTTAAAATTGGCAGTATTATTATGCTTTTGCGTAACCTTAATACTAAGAGAGTTCTCTGTAATGGTGCCAAATTGGTTGTGAAAGCTTTGCGGCAAAACTTAATTATTGCTCAAGTATTAACAGGTACCACTGAAGGGCAAAATTTATTTATTCCTGGAATACACTTAGCCCCGAGTAATCCAGAACTTCCTTTTATATTACGAAGAAGACAATTTCCTCTTAAATTGGCATTCGCTATGACAATTAACAAGTCTTAAGGTCAAACAAAACTTTACTTGGAGTTGGCATCTATTGGCCTGAACCTGTTTTCAGCCATGGTCAGCTATATGTAGCTTTGTCTCCAGTAAAAAGCTCTGCTGATGTAAAAGTTAAAGTCATAGATGGACAAGAACAAGGCTACTTATTAACAGGAAGTGATGCCTGTTTTACAAAAAATGTGGTCTACAAAGAAATATACTCAAAGTAGACATAATTAGAAGGGCAGCCATTTTGGATATATTTAGGAGAGCAGTCCAAATAGGTTGTGGCTACACCTGTAGCTTAAACATATATATATATATATATATATATATATATAAAATAAGTGTGATCAAATAGGGTGTTGCTATACCTGTAGCTTATTATATATATATAAAATATGTTTTATATATTTAGGACAGCAGTCCGTAAAAATACAGTTTTGCTACACCTGTAGCTTAAATATTTATATAAAACCAGACTTACCAAATAGGGTGTTGCTACACCCTATTTACCTACGCCTAGATTTAGAGTTCTGTGGCCAAAGGGGTGCGTTAGCTACGCTGGCTTTTTTCTGGCCGCACCTTTTAAATACCGCTGGTATTTAGAGTTCACAGAATGGCTGCGTTAGGCTCCAAAAAAGGAGCGTATAGCATATTTACCGCAACTTCAACTCTCGATACCAGCGGTGCTTACGGACGCGGCCAGCTTCAAAAACGTGCTCGTGCACCATTCCCCCATAGAAAACAATGGGGCAGTTTGAGCTGAAAAAAAACCTAACACCTGCAAAAAAGCAGCGTTCAGCTCCTAACGCAGCCCCATTGTTTTCTATGTGGAAACACTTCCTACGTCTGCACCTAACACTCTAACATGTACCCCGAGTCTAAACACCCCTAACCTTACACTTATTAACCCCTAATCTGCCGCCCCCGCTATCGCTGACCCCTACATATTATTTTTAACCTCTAATCTGCCGCTCCGTACACCCCCGCCACCTACATTATCCCTATGTACCCCTAATCTGCTGCCCTAACATCGCCGACCCCTATATTATATTTATTTACCCCTAATCTGCCACCCCCAACGTCACCTCCACCTAACTACACTTATTAACCCCTAATCCGCCGACCGGACCTGAGCGCTACTATAATAAATGTATTAACCCCTAATCCGCCTCACTCCCGCCTCAATAACCCTATAATAAATAGTATTAACCCCTAATCTGCCCTCCCTAACATTTCCGACACCTAACTTCAAGTATTAACCCCTAATCTGCCGACAGGAGCTCACCGCTACTCTAATAAATTTATTAACCCCTAAAGCTAAGTCTAACTTTAACCCTAACACCCCCCTAAATTAAATATAATTTAAATCTAACGAAATAAATTAACTCTTATTAAATAAATTATTCCTATTTAAAGCTGAATACTTACCTGTAAAATAAACCCTAATATAGCTACAATATAAATTATAATTATATTATAGCTATTTTAGGATTTATATTTATTTTACAGGTAACTTTGTATTTATTTTAACCAGGTACAATAGCTATTAAATAGTTAAGAACTATTTAATAGCTAAAATAGTTAAAATAATTACAAAATTACCTGTAAAATAAATCCTAACCTAAGTTACAATTAAACCTAACACTACACTATCAATAAATAAATTCAATAAAATACCTACAATTACCTACAATTAAACCTAACACTACACTATCAATACATTAATTAAATACAATACCTACAAATAACTACAATTAAATAAACTAACTAAAGTACAAAAAATAAAAAAGAACTAAGTTACAAAAAATAATAAAATATTTACAAACATTTACAAACATGTTCCGATCAGCCAATAGAATGCGAGCTCAATCTTATTGGCTGATCGGATCCTACCTTAATTCCTACCTTAATTCCGATTGGCTGATAGAATCCTATCAGCCAATCGGAATTCGAGGGACGCCATCTTGGATGACGTCCCTTAAAGGAACCGTCATTCTTCAGTTGGACGTCGTCGGAAGAAGATTGATCCACGCTGGAGGTCTTCACGATGGAGCCGTTCCTCATCGGATGAAGATAGAAGATGCCGCTTGGATCAAGATGGTTGCCGGTCTGGATCGCCTCTTCTTCCCGGATAGGATGAAGACTTTGGAGCCTCTTCTGGACCTCTTCAGCTGCAGGATTATGGATCGCCAGCCCCCGCTTGGGTTGGATGAAGATTTTGGAGCCAGGACCGATCGGTGATACCCGGTGAGGTGAAGATAAGGTAGGAAGATCTTCAGGGGCTTAGTGTTAGGTTTATTTAAGGGGGGTTTGGGTTAGATTAGGGGTATGTGGGAGGTGGGTTGTAATGTTGGGGGGGGGTATTGTATGTGTTTTTTTACAGGCAAAAGAGCTGAATTTCTTGGGGCATGCCCCGCAAAGGGCCCTGTTCAGGGCTGGTAAGGTAAAAGAGCTTTGAACTTTTTTAATTTAGAATAGGGTAGGGCATTTTTTTATTTTGGGGGGCTTTGTAATTTTATTAGGGGGCGTAGAGTAGGTGTAATTAGTTTAAAATTGTTGTAATATTTTTCTAATGTTTGTAAATATTTTATTATTTTTTGTAACTTAGTTCTTTTTTATTTTTTGTACTTTAGTTAGTTTATTTAATTGTAGTTATTTGTAGGTATTGTATTTAATTAATGTATTGATAGTGTAGTGTTAGGTTTAATTGTAGGTAATTGTAGGTATTTTATTTAATTTATTTATTGATAGTGTAGTGTTAGGTTTAATTGTAACTTAGGTTAGGATTTATTTTACAGGTAATTTTGTAATTATTTTAACTATTATAGCTATTAAATAGTTCTTAACTATTTAATAGCTATTGTACCTGGTTAAAATAAATACAAAGTTACCTGTAAAATAAATATAAATCCTAAAATAGCTATAATATAATTATAATTTATATTGTAGCTATATTAGGGTTTATTTTACAGGTAAGTATTTAGCTTTAAATAGGAATAATTTATTTAATAAGAGTTAATTTATTTCGTTAGATTTAAATTATATTTAATTTAGGGGGGTGTTAGGGTTAAAGTTAGACTTAGCTTTAGGGGTTAATAAATTTATTAGAGTAGCGGTGAGCTCCTGTCGGCAGATTAGGGGTTAATACTTGAAGTTAGGTGTCAGAAATGTTAGGGAGGGCAGATTAGGGGTTAATACTATTTATTATAGGGTTATTGAGGCGGGAGTGAGGCGGATTAGGGATTAATACATTTATTATAGTAGCGCTCAGGTCCGGTCGGCAGATTAGGGGTTAATAAGTGTAGTTAGGTGGAGGCAACGTTGGGGGTGGCGGATTAGGGGTAAATAAATATAATATAGGGGTCGGCGATGTTAGGGCAGCAGATTAGGGGTACATAGGGATAATGTAGGTAGCGGCGGTTTACGGAGCGGCAGATTAGGGGTTAATTATTGTAGGTAGCTGGCGGCGACGTTGTGGGGGGCAGGTTAGGGGTTAATAAATATAATATAGGGGTCGGCGGTGTTAGGGGCAGCAGATTAGGGGTACATAAGGATAACGTAGGTGGCGGTCGGCAGATTAGGGGTTAAAAAAATTTAATTGAGTGGCGGCGATGTGGGGGGACCTCGGTTTAGGGGTACATAGGTAGTTTATGGGTGTTAGTGTACTTTAGAGCACAGTAGTTAAGAGCTTTATAAACCGGCGTTAGCCCAGAAAGCTCTTAACTACTGACTTTTTTCTGCGGCTGGAGTTTTGTCGTTAGATTTCTAACGCTCACTTCAGCCACGACTCTAAATACCGGAGTTAGAAAGATCCCATTGAAAAGATAGGATACGCAATTGACGTAAGGGGATCTGCGGTATGGAAAAGTCACGGCTGAAAAGTGAGCGTTAGACCCTTTAATGACTGACTCCAAATACCAGAGGGCGGTAAAAACCAGCGTTAGGAGCCTCTAACGCTGGTTTTGACGGCTACCGCTCAACTCTAAATCTAGGCCCTAGTTTGCTATAAAATGGTGTTGCGTAAAAACTGTGCTTGTCCCACTGTCTGTAGAGAGGTTGGAAAAGCAAATTCTGTAACCTAAGTTTTCTTCAAAAGGTTCTAAATAGCCTAAATTAGCTACAAGCTAGAGAGTGATTGCTTAGGGCAGAGCTCTAATTAATTGGATAAAGATACCAGAGTTTCCAAGCAATTTTGCAAATAATTAATAAAGGAATAATTTGTTAATGCTTTTATTTTTTTCATAATTTGTTTGTATGTAGGTATTTTGTTCTTCAATACTTTAAAAGATATTAAACACCTAGGGGCACATTTAACAAGCTCCGTATGGAGCTTGATGCCCTGTGTTTCCGGCGAAACAGAAGTTATCAAGAAGTTATGGAGCAGCGGTCTAAAGACCGCTGCTCCATAACTTGTCCGTCTGTTCTGAGGCGGCGGACAGAAATCAACCTGATCGAATACGACCGATTGGCCATGGATCTGCAGGGGGCAGCATTGCACCAGCAGTTCACAAGAACTGCTGGTGCAATGATAAATGCCGACAGCGTATGCTGTCGGCATTTATCTATGTGTAGCGATGCGCAGCGGACATGATATGCTACTTTCTATTATGATCGCTCTCACATTGATACATATGCCCCCTAGGGTCAGATTACAAGTGGAGCGCTAATTATTGCTTGCATGCAAGCAATATCAGCGTTCCACTTTGTAATACCAGCGCTAATTGCTATCGCAAGCTCACAGTAGCAATAACCAGCCACTTGTAATGGCTGGTAAATTATTGCTCTCCCACTAATGGACTGATTTGCCTGTTAGCAGGAGCACAATAATTTAGCGCTCCACTTGTAATCTAGCCCATATTGTTTTTGTGTAAAAATTGTACTTTGTACCACACCCTCTAGAGGCTCAACTAAATAAAATTTTTAACTTGGCTTTTTAATATGCTACAAAATTCCTAAACCAGATATATAATTTGCAGCAGTTGCAGAATTTGCTTTTTGGGCACTCATGGAGTGTGGAACTTTATAAAAGAGCAAAATGTATTTAGAGAGATACTAAACCCAGTTTTGTTCTTTCATGATTCAGATAGAGCATGACATTTTAAGCAACTTTCTAATTTACTCCTATTATAATTTTTTTCTTCGTTCTCTTGCTATTGTTATTTAAAAAGCAGGAATGTAAAGCTTAGTAGCCGGCCCATTTTAGGTTCAGCACCCTGGATAGTGCTTGCTTATTGGTGACTACATTCAGCCAATCAATAAGCACACATAACCCAGGTTCTGAACCAGAAATGGGCCGGCTCCTAAGTTTTACATTCCTACTTTTTAAATAAAGATAGCAAGAGAACTAAGAAAAATTGATAATAGGAGTAAATTAGAAAGTTGCTTAATATTGCATGCTCCATCTGAATCATTAAAGAAAAAAATTGTGTTTAGTATCCCTTATATGCATATAGAAAAATGGCTTGAATGTTCCTTTAACTATCCTTTTAATATTGTGTTTATGTGGCAGCTGTAGAATCAGATGACAAAGATGGAGACTAAGAGGCCAAATTATCAAGTTGTCAACTATGCTGCATTCGACGGCACCAATACGCTCGCCTAACATCGCCTAACATAGCGGCCACGGACCTGAATATGATCTCCTTATTTATAAAAAAAGCTGTAAAAAGCAAAAAAAAAAAAAAAAAAGCAGCAAGTACGAGGCAATGAGCATCGGACTGTTGTTAACTATCAGTCATCGATCTCGCTGCTATTCGGCTTTTTCCCAACTTTATTTATACCCTGTCACTAAACACCGCCACTATACTAAAATGTTTAACCCCTATTCTGCCGCTCCCAGACCCTGTCGCAACTAAATAAAGTTATTAACCCCCATCTCACTGCTCTCGGAGCCCACCGCAACTCTAGTAAAGTTATTAACCCCTATCCCTCCACTCTGGGAGCCCACCGCAACTCTAATAAAGATATTAACCCCTATCCCCCCCCCGCTCCCGGAGCCCACCGCAACTCTAATAAAATTATTAAACCTTATCCCCCCCGCTCCCGGACCCCTCTGCAACTAAATAAATGTATTACCCCTAAACCCCTGGCCTCCCACATCACTACCACTTACTAAACCTATTTACCCTTAAACCGCCAGCCCCCCTCATCACCATAAACTAAATTAAGCTATTAACCCCTAAACCTAACAACCCACCAACTTTACATTATAATTACCTCATCCCTATCTTATAATATATTTAAACTTAGCTTTAGAATTAAAATAAACTATATTAAACTATTAATTAACCTACCCTAACTATTATACTAAAATTACATTAAACTATATTAAACTATTAATTAACCTACCCTATTATACTAAAATTACATTAAACTAACAATTAAATTAACTATATTACATATTTAAAATCCTAACCCTACTCAAGTTATTTAAATCTACAATTAAAAATTACTAATTTACAAAAAAATAACAACTAAGTCACACAAAATAAAAAACACTAAGTTACACAAAATAAAAAACACTGTTACACAAAATACAAAATAAATGATCAAATATTTAAACTAATTACACCTAATCTAATAGCCCTATCAAAAAAAAAAACCTAGCCTACAATAAACTACCAATGGCCCTTAAAAGGGCCTTTTGCGGGGCATTGCCCCAAAGAAATCAGCTTTTTACCTGTAAAATAAAATATAAACTGCACCCCCAACAGTAAAACCCACCACCCACACAACCAAACCCCCCAATAAAAACCTATCTAAAAAAACCTAAGCTCCCCATTGCCCTGAAAAGGGTATTTGTATTGGCATTGCCCTTAAAGGGGCATTTAGCTCTTTTTCAGCCCAAAGTCCCTAACCTAAAATTAAAACTCACCCAATAAACCCTTAAAAAAACCTAAGACTAACCCCCGAAGATCCACTTACAGTTTTCACAGACCGGACATCCATCCTCATCCAAGCCGCAGAAGTCCTCAGTGAAGCCGGCAGAAGTCTTCATCCAACCGGGCAGAAGTCTTCATCCAGACGGCATCTTCTATCTTCATCCATCCGGCACGGAGCGGCTCCATCTTCAAGACATCCGGCGCGGAGCATCCTTTTCTCCCAACGTCTGTTGCAGAATGAAGTTTCCCTTTAAATAACATCATCCAAGATGTCGTCCCTTACATTCCAATTGGCTGATAGAATTCTATCAGCCAATCGGAATTAAAGGGGAAAAATCCTATTGGCTGTTGCAATCAGCCAATAGGATTGAGCTTGCATTCTATTGGCTATTCCAATCAGCCAATAGAATGCATCTCAATACTATTGGCTGATTGGATCAGCCAATAGGATGAAAGCTCAATCCTATTGGCTGATTGCTACAGCCAATATGATTTTTTCCCCTTTAATACCAATTGGCTGATAGAATTCTATCAGCCAATCGGAATGTAAGAGACGCCATCTTGAATGACGTAATTTAAAGGAAACTTCATTCTACAAGAGACATTGGAAGAAGAGGATGCTCCCCGCCGGATGTCTTGAAGATGGAGCCACTCCGCGCTGGATGGATGAAGATAGAAGATGCCGTCTGGATGAAGACTTCTGCCCCGCTTGGATGAAGACTTCTGCCGGCTTCACTGATGGATGGATGGATCTTCTTGGATGGATGTCCGGTCTACGAAAACTGTAAGTGGATCTTCAGGGGTTGGTGTTTTAATTTTAAGTTAGGGACTTTGGGCTGATAAAGAGCTAAATGCCCTTTTAAGGGCAATGCCCATTCAAATGCCCTTTTCAAGGCAATGGGGAGCTTAGGCTTTTTAGATAGGTTTTTATTTGGGGGGTGTGGTTGTGTGTGTGTTTGTATTTTATTTTACAGGTAAAAGAGCTGATTTATGTAGGCAAGGGGTTTTTAATTTGGGGGGGGCTTTTTTTATTTTGATAGGGCTATTAGATTAGGTATAATTAGTTTAAATATTTGATCATTTATTTTTTATTTTGTGTAACAGTGTTTTTTATTTTGTGTAACTTAGTGTTTTTTATTTTGTGTAACTTAGTTGTTATTTTTTTGTAACTTAGTAATTCTTTATAGTAGATTTAAATAACTTGAGTAGGGTTAGGTTTTTAGAAATGTAATATAGTTAATTTAATTGTTAGTTTAATGTAATTTTAGTATAATAGTAAGGGTAGGTTAATTAATAGTTTAATATAGTTTAATTTAATTTTAGTATAATAGTTAGGGTACGTTAATTAATAGTTTAATATAGTTTAATGTAATTGTAGGATAATAGGGTAGGTTAATTAATAGTTTAATATAGTTTATTTTAATTCTAAAGGTAAGTTTAAATTTATTTTAAGATAGGGATGAGTTAATATTTAATGTAAAGTTAGCGGGTTGTTAGGTTTAGGGGTTAATAGCTTAATTTAGTTTATGGCAATGTGGGGGGCTGGCGGTTTAGGGGTTAATAGGTTTAGTAAGTGGTAGTGATGTGGGAGGCCAGGTATTGAGGGGTTAATAGATTTATTTAGTTGTGGAGGGGTCCGGGAGCAGAGGGATAAGGGTTAATAACTTTATTAGAGTTGCGGTGGGCTCCGGGAGCAGCAGGAGAAGGGTTAATATATTTATTTAGTTGCCGTGGGCTCTGGGAGTGGCAGGATAGGGGTTAATACTTTTATTTAGTTGCAGCGGTGTCTGGGAGCAGCGGGATAGGGGTTAATATATTTATTTAGTTGTGGGGGTGTCGGGGAGCGGCGGGATAGGGGTTAATATATTTATTTAGTTGCAGCGGTGTTGTGGAGCGGCAGGATAGGGGTTAATAACATTATGTAGGTGGTGGTGATATCGGGCAGCAGATTAGGGGTGTTTAGACTCGGGGCTTATGTTAGGGTGTTAGGTGTAAACGTTACTTGTTTCTACCATAGAAATCAATAGGATATCTGGCAGAATCGAACATAAGCTTTCGGTGCTTTCAGACTCCCATTGATTCCTATAGCATCCACGGCCTCCAGGGTGGCGGATTGAAAACCAGGTACGCTGGGCCGGAATAGTGGCGAGCGTACCTGTTAGAAATTTGATAACTTGCAAAAGTTGTCAGATAGTGCCGAATTTGTATTTGGAACACGTGTAATGACATAAGCATCGATCTGTGTCGGATTGAGACTGTCGGATCGTATGTTACGTCACAAATTTCAACTTTTGCCAGTAGGGTTTGATAAATGGGTCGAATCAAGCTTGCCACAATTATGCAGCGGAATTCCAGCGTATTTACGGTTGACAACTTGATAAATATCCCTCTAAGAGATATTTAAATGTTAAAGATACCATTACCTTGAATTAAAAAACCTACTGTTCACAAACAGGTGCGTGTGTTTTTAATATCTTTTGACAGATAAAAACTGATAGAATAAAAGTTAGTATTATTAGGTAGCTAAAATGGTCAATGAAAACGGTTTTGTAGAAGTAAACATGTCAAGGAGAATCATTTTTCATTTACTTCCCTACTTCAGTGTTTGTTGTGATTGTGACAGAAAATGATTTAATGAATCCAATTTAGTATGGTGTGCATTCTTGAGATAGATGTCCTGTTATATAATTAGAAAAAAAAGTCAGAATACCGCAGCTCAAGTAGCTGAGAGTGGCTTTAGTATTTCCAGCACATTTATAATCTCTATGAAAATAAATTAAAGTGGTAACAACTGTATATTTTAAGGCCGGCTGTTTCTTATGCTTATCTTAAATACACTGTAGGATAAAACTAATGCAAAGGTATTTACAAGCAAAGGCTTTGAAACATGTGAGGTTATGTTTGAAATTCAAGATTGATCCAGGAAAATCACTGCTCATTCCTATTTGTGAGAGCATAGAAATAAACAGCATTCCAGCACACAGAACAGCAATGCTACAGGCTAATTATGAAAACCTGTATGTGTCAGTGTGAGACAGTGTGAGATAGATATGAGTAAATTGGATAGACAGACATACAGATGATATGTTAGACAGACAAATAGAGATAGATAGATAGATAATAGATCAATTGATTGATTGATAGATAGAAAATATATAGACAGACAGATATATACATGTTGAAACTCCCAAATACAGAATTCCAAAGTCCAGAATTATTCTGAAATCAATGTTTTATTAAAAAATATATATATATATATTTATAAATACAATTTTTCCCTATCCGCGAGTCACAAACTTTTCTGCCTGTTATGATTTTTGAGTAAAATCGGGTGACTCAAAGTCAAATCAGCCAATGGGATGTAAGCATCTCTCATCCTATTGACTGATTTGAAATTTTCAGCCAATAGGAATGCATGGGTACCCCTATATAAAAGGGGTATCTTGCATTCAATCTTCAGTGTGCAGTGGAAGATCGCATGAATAGGACCTCCGTGTTGCCAATGACCTCCGCCGAATGCTCCGTCTCCGTGTCTCCACCATGTAGATAGAAGATGGACCCACGATGGCTGAACTTATTTTGCCGCTGGGATGAAGATGTTTCACTGTGCTTCGTCAATGGTGAGTATCGATTTTGGGATTAGTGTTATGGGTTTTTTTTTAGATTAGGGCTTTTTTATTTTTATATGGGCTGAAGAAGAGCTGAATGCTCTTTTAACTGCAATGCCTATACAAATGCCCTATTCGGAGCAATGGGTAGATTTTTTTTTGTTAGGTTTTTTTTTATGTTGGAGGGTTGGGGGTGGGGGTTGTAAAGTTATGGGGTATTTGGTTTATTTTATTGACAAAAGAGTTGTTAACTTTAGGGCAATGTCCTACAAAATGCCCTTTTAAGGGATATTGGTAGTTCATTTATAGATGAGAGGGTTTTTTTGGGGGGTGTTTTTTTTTAATGGGTTATTAGAATAGGAATAACCTTTTTAATTTTGGATCATTTTGTTTGTTATTTTGTGTAATGTTAGTTTTTTTATTCTTTATAATTTTAGTTTTTTTTATTTTGTGTAACGTTAGGTTTTTAAAGCAATTTTGTTTTTTATTTTCTGCAATGGTATTTTTTTAAAATATAATGTTAGGGTTTTACGTCAATTTGTTTTTTTATTTTTTTTTACTTTTTTTATTTTTAATGTAGCTAGTATATTTTTAATTTTATTTCAGTGTATTTTAATTGGGGTAAAGTTAAGGGGTGTTAGGTTAGGGGGCTTAGTTTTTAGTTTAATACTTTGTGTTGTGGGGGGATGGCAGTTTAGGGGTTAATAGGTTAATTAGATACTTTGTGTTGTGGGGGTTGTTGGTTGAGGTGTTTATAGATTAATTGGGTGTTTGCATTGTGGGTGGTTGGCGGTCGAGGTGTTAATAGGTTTATTTAGTATTTGTGATGTGGTGGGATGGTGGTTTAGAGGTTAATACGTTTATTAGGTAGTTTTCGATGTGGGGGGTGGCGCTTTAGGGGTTAATATTGTGCATCGGTAAGGTGTTTCTTAAGGCTTCCACGGAGTTACAATACTTTTTTTACTAAGCGCAAGGCTTTGCTGCGCCCGCCTATATGTGGGGAGCAGAAAGAAAAATATGCACGAAACTTGTCTGCTGCGCTGTATATGTGATTGCTTGACTAAAAATTGTACCCGTCGCCAAATATGTGATCACGCCCCAAGTTTATTTAAAACAACAACTATTACCTTTTTTATATCAGCACTGTACTATCTTTCTGATGGCGCTATATATGCAACAGTATTACAAATTATATCAAATAACCTTTAGGTTGCATGCATTATGTACTGTATTAGTATTATGACTTGTAAATATTGCCCAAATTACACAAGATATTAGTATTTACATTTTGTTCAATCCCTTCTCCAAGCTGTCTCATTCTACTGATACAAATATACAAATATTCTGAAATCCATACTGTTCCAAACTCCAAACATTTTCTGGTTCCCATTTGGTTTAAAGGCACAGTAACAGTCTACTCCAGAATTATTATTGCTCAAAAAGATAGATAATCCCTTTATTACCTATTCCCAGTTTTGCATAACAAGCAATGTTATATTAATATACTTTTTACCTCTGTGATTAGCTTGTAACTAAGCCTCTGAGAACTGCCCCCTTATTTTAGTTCTTTTGACAGACTTAGCGAATCAGTGCCCTCTCATAAGTAACGCCATCTAGCTGTGAAAAACTGTCAAATGCATTCAGATATGTGGTGGCCTTCATGGGCTTAGAAATTAGCATATGAGCCTACCTAGGTTTAGCTTTCAACTAAGAACACATACAGCTAGATTTAGAGTTTTGTCGGTAACGACCCGCGTAGCTAACGCATGCTTTTTTTTCCCCGCACCTTTTAAATACCGCTGGTATTTAGAGTTCACAGAATGGCTGCATTTTCAGTGCGTTAGGCTCCAAAAAAGGAGCGTAGAGCATAATTTACCGCCACTGCAACTCTCAATACCAGCGGTGCTTACGGACGCGGCCAGCTTCAAAAACGTGCTCGTGCACGATTCCCCCATAGGAAACAATGGGGCAGTTTGAGCTGAAAAAAAACCTAACGCCTGCAAAAAAGCAGCGTTCAGCTCCTAACGCAGCCCCATTGTTTCCTATGGGGAAACACTTCCTAAGTCTGCACCTAACACCCTAACATGAACCCCGAGTCTAAACACCTCTAACCTTACACTTATTAACCCCTAATCTGCCACCCCCGCTATCGCTGACACCTGCATATTATTTTTAACCCCTAATCTGCCGCTCCGTACACCGCCGCAACCTACATTATAGCTATGTACCTCTAATCTGCTGCCCCTAACACCGCCGACCCCTATATTATATTTATTAACCCCTAATCTGCCCCCCACAACGTCGCCGCCAGCTACCTA
This sequence comes from Bombina bombina, assembly GCF_027579735.1. NCBI lineage: Eukaryota > Metazoa > Chordata > Amphibia > Anura > Bombinatoridae > Bombina > Bombina bombina. The sequence goes on from NC_069508.1 coordinate 142,862,728, forward strand.
CAATTATTAACCCCTAATCTGCCGACCGGACCTCACCGCTACTATAATAAAGTTATTAACCCCTAATCTGCCTCACTAACCCTATAATAAATAGTATTAACCCCTAATCTGCCCTCCCTAACATCGCTGACACCTAACTTCAAGTATTAACCCCTAATCTGCCGACCGGACCTCACCGCTACTATAATAAAGTTATTAACCCCTAATCTGCCTCACTAACCCTATAATAAATAGTATTAACCCCTAATCTGCCCTCCCTAACATCGCTGACACCTAACTTCAAGTATTAACCCCTAATCTGCCGACCGGACCTCACCGCTACTAAAATAAATGTATAAACCCCTAAAGCTAAGTCTAACCCTAACACTAACACCCCCCTAAATTAAATATAATTTAATTCTAACTAAATAAATTAACTCTTATTAAATAAATTATTCCTATTTAAAGCTAAATACTTACCTGTAAAATAAATCCTAACCTAAGTTACAATTAAACCTAACACTACACTAGCAATAAATTAATTAAATAAAATACCTACAATTATCTACAATTAAACCTAACACTACACTATCAATAAATTAATTAAATAAAATACCTACAATTAAATACAATTAAATAAACTAACTAAAGTACAAAAAATAAAAAAGAACTAAGTTACAAAAAATAAAAAAATATTTACAAACATTAGAAAAATATTACAACAATTTTAAACTAATAACACCTACTCTAAGCCCCCTAATAAAATAAAAAAGCCCCCCAAAATAAAAAAATGCCCTACCCTATTCTAAAATTAAAATAGAAAAGCTCTTTTACTTACCAGCACTTAAAAGGGCCATTTGCGGGGCATGCCCCAAAGAATTCAGCTCTTTTGCCTGGAAAAAAAACATACAATACCCCCCCCAACATTACAACCCACCACCCACATACCCCTAATCTAACCCAAACCCCCCTTAAATAAACCTAACACTAAGCCCCTGAAGATCTTCCTACCTTATCTTCACCTCGCCGGGTATCAGCGATCCGTCCAGGCTCCGATGTCTTGATCCAAGCCCAAGCGGGGGGCTGAAGACATCCATCCTCCGGCTGAAGTCTTGATCCAAGTGGGCAGAAGAGGACATCCGGACCGGCAAACATCTTCATCCAGGAGGCATCTTCTATGTTCTTCCATCCGATGACGACCGGCTCCATCTTGAAGACCTCCAGCGCGGATCCATCCTCTTCTTCCGGCGACTAGACGAATGAAGGTTCCTTTAAGGGACGTCATCCAAGATGGCGTCCCTCGAATTCCGATTGGCTGATAGGATTCTATCAGCCAATCGGAATTAAGGTAGGAAAATTCTGATTGGCTGACGGAATCATCCAATCAGATTCAAGTTCAATCCGATTGGCTGATCCAATCAGCCAATCAGATTGAGCTCGCATTCTATTGGCTGTTCCGATCAGCCAATAGAATGCGAGCTCAATCTGATTGGATGATCGGATCAGCCAATCGGATTGAACTTGATTCTGATTGGCTGATTCCATCAGCCAATCAGAATTTTCCTACCTTAATTCCGATTGGCTGATAGAATCCTATCAGCCAATCGGAATTCGAGGGACGCCATCTTGGATGACGTCCCTTAAAGGAACCTTCATTCATCGTCTAGTTGTCGGAAGAAGAGGATGGATCCGCGCTGGAGGTCTTCAAGATGGAGCCGGTCGTCATCGGATGGAAGAACATAGAAGATGCCTCCTGGATGAAGATGCTTGCCAGTCCGGATGTCCTCTTCTGCCCGCTTGGATCAAGACTTCAGCCGGAGGATGGATGTCTTCAGCGCCCCGCTTGGGCTTGGATCAAGACAATTGAATTGTAGGTATTTTATTTAATTAATTTATTGATAGTGTAGTGTTAGGTTTAATTGTAGATAATTGTAGGTATTTTATTTAATTAATTTATTGATAGTGTAGTGTTAGGTTTAATTGTAACTTAGGTTAGGATTTATTTTACAGGTAATTTTTTAATTATTTTAACTAGGTAGCTATAAAATAGTTATTAACTATTTAATAGCTATTGTACCTGGTTAAAATAATTACAAAGTTGCCTGTAAAATAAATATTAATCCTAAAATAGCTACAATATAATTATAATTTATATTGTAGCTATATTAGGGTTTATTTTACAGGTACGTATTTAGCTTTAAATAGGAATAATTTATTGAATAAGAGTTAATTTATTTCATGAGATTTAAATTATATTTAATTTAGGGGGGTGTTAGGGTTATGGTTAGACTTAGCTTTAGGGGTTAATACTTTTATTATAGTAGCGGTGAGGTCCGGTCGGCAGATTAGGGGTTAATACTTGAAGTTAGGTGTCGGTGAGGTTAGGGAGGGCAGATTAGGGGTTAATACTATTTATTATAGGGTTATTGAGGCGGGAGTGAGGCGGATTAGGGGTTAATAACTTTATTATAGTAGCAACGAGGTCCGCTCGGCAGATTAGGGGTTAATAAGTGTAGGTAGGTGTCGCCGACATTGAGGGGGGCAGATTAGGGGTTAATAAATATAATATAGGGGTCGGCGGTGTTAGGGGCAGCAGATTAGGTGTACATAATTATAACGTAGCTGGCGGCGGTGTGCGGTCGGCAGATTAGGGGTTAAAAAAAATTATTGGAGTGGCGGCGATGTGGGGGGGCCTCGGTTTAGGGGTACATAGGTAGTTTATGGGTGTTAGTGTACTTTAGAGCACAGTAGTTAAGAGCTTTATGAACCGGCGTTAGCCCAGAAAGCTCTTAACTCCTGTTTTTTTTCTGCGGCTGGAGTTTTGTCATTAGATTTCTAACGCTCACTTCAGCCAAGACTCTAAATACCGGCGTTAGAAAAATCCCATTGAAAAGATAGGATACGCAATTGGCGTAGGGGGATTTGCGGTATGGAAAAGTCGCGGCTGCAAAGTGAGAGTTAGACCCTTTCCTGACTGACTCTAAATACCAGCGGTAGGCCAAAACCAGCGTTAGGAGCCTATAAAGCTGGTTTTGACGGCTAACGCCAAACTCTAAATCTAGCCGTAAGAGAACAAAGCAAATTTGATTATAAAAGTAAAATAGAAAGTTGTTTAAAATTCCATGCACTATCTGGGGCCCGCTTCAGGCAAGCATGGAAACCTGTGCCGGCCGTAGTTTCACCTCGCACATCGGGCTATCACATATACGGCGCTGACAGTTGCTAAAGTGCCGTAAGTCGGACAAACTAGCGATGTCCAGAAATATGCGTAAGTACAAATTTCTGGAGTCACCAGTGACTTATGGCACTTTAGAAACTGCTGCCGCCTAAAAAAACTAACTAAAGTCTTAAATCTCCCGTAACTGTCTAACACACCTCCCAAAAAGAGCCCAACACGTATACCCCTCTATTCGCAATCCCCCCTCTCACTCCTAACAATAAATGTATTAACCCCTAGACCGACAACCCCCTACAACGCAATAAGCCTAATTATTAACCCCTAAACCGCCATAGCCCACAACGCAATAAACCTATCCTAGTATTAACCCGTAAACCGCCGCTCCCGGACCCCGCCGCCACCTACATTAAATGTATTACCCCCTAATCTTATCCCCCTACACCGCCGCCACCTATATTAGCTATATTAACCCCTAATCTGAGCCCCCTACACCGCCACCAGCTATATTATCTATATTAACCCCTAATCTGAGCCTCCTACACCGCCGCCACCTATATTAAATATATTAACCCCTAATCTGACCCCCTACAGCGCTGCCACCTATATTAACTATATTACCCCCTAAACCTAAGTCTAACCCTAACACCCCTAACTTAATTATTATTTAAATAAATCTAAATAATATTAATATTATTAACTAAATTATTCCTATTTAAAACTAAATACTTACCTATAAAATAAACCCTAAGATAACTACAATATAATTAATAATTACATTGTAGCTATTTTAAGGTTTATATTTATTTTACAGGTAACTTTATATTTATTTTAACTAGGTACAATAGCTATTAAATAGTTAATAACTATTTAATAGCTACCTAGTGAAAATAATTACAAAATTACCTGTAAAATAAATCCTAACCTAAGTTACCATTACACCTAACACTACACTATCAATAAATTAATTAAATAAACTACAATTATCTAAACTAAAATACAATTGAATAAACTAAACTATATTACAAAAAAACCCCCACTAAATTACAAAAAATAAAAAAAATTGCAAGAATTTTAATCTAATTACACCTAATCTAAACCCCCTAATAAAATAAAAAAGCCCCCCAAAATAATAAAATTTCCCTACCCTAAACTAAATTACAAATAGCCCTTAAAAGGGCCTTTTGCGGGGGCATTGCCCCAAAGTAATCAGCTCTATTACCAGCCCTTAAAAGGGCCTTTTGCGGGGCATTGCCCCAAAGTAATCAGCTCTTTTACCTGTAAAAAAAAAGAACAACCCCCCCCATTACAACCCACCACCCACACACCCCAAGTGTCTAACACCCAAGTGCTCCTTACCTGTCCTGAAGACTGGTGGAGAAGGTCCTGTTCCAAGCGGCGACCTCTTCTTCTTCCAGGAACCAGCTGGCGCAGAGCGGAGGAGTTGAAGACCAATGACCGAGGAGCTAAAGACCGTCCACTCTGGAACTGAAGACTGGCGATGCTGGAACTGAAGATTGGCGATGCTGGAACTGAAGACCGCAGAGCCATGGAGCGTGGAGGATCCTCTTCATACAATCTCCACCGTACACTGAATAGGAATTCAAAGTACGCAATTAAAAATGGCGTCCCTTGAATTCCTATTGGCTGATATGAGCCTTCAAATTCAAATCAGCCAATCGGATGAGAGCTACTGTAATTCTATTGCCTGATATGAATAGCCAATAGAATAAGAGCTACTGACATTCTATTGGCTATTCAAATCAGCCAATAGAATGTCAGTAGCTCTTATTCTATTGACTATTCAAATCAGCCAATAGAATGTCAGTAGCTCTTATTCTATTGGCTATTCAAATCAGCCAATTGAATTACAGTAGCTCTCATCCAATTGGCTGATTTGGATTTGAAGGCTCAAATCAGCCAATAGGAATTCAAGGGACGCCATTTTTAATCGCGTATCTTGAATTCCTATTCGTATGAAGAGGATCCTCCACGCTCCATGGCTCCGCGGTCTTCAGTTCCAGCGTCGCCGATCTTCAGTTCCAGCATCGCCGGTCTTCAGTTCCAGAGTGGACGTTCTTCAGCTCCGCGGTCATCGGTCTTCAACTCCTCCGCTCCACGCCGGCTGGTTCCTGGAAGAAGAAGAGGTCGCCGCTTGGAAGAAGATTTCACCGCCTGGAACAGGACCTTCTCCGCCGGTCTTCAGGACAGGTAAGGAGCACTTGGGTGTTAGACTTAGTTTTTTTTAAGGGGGGATCGGGTGGGTTTTAGAGTAGGGGTGTGTGGGTGGTGGGTTGTATTGGGGGGTGTTCTTTTTTTACAGGTAAAAGAGCTGATTACTTTGGGGCAATGCCCCACAAAAGGCCCTTTTAAGAGCTGGTAATAGAGCTGATTACTTTGGGGCAATACCCCGCAAAAGGCCCTTTTAAAGGCTATTTGTAATTTAGTTTAAGGTAGGGAAATTTTATTATTTTGGGGGGCTTTTTTATTTTATTAGGGGGCTTAGATTAGGTGTAATTAGATTAAAATTCTTGTAATATTTTTTTATTTTTTGTAATTTAGTGTTTGTTTTTTTTGTAATATAGTTTAGTTTATTTAATTGTATTTTAGTTTAGATAATTGTAGTTTATTTAATTAATTTATTGATAGTGTAGTGTTAGGTGTAATGGTAGCTTAGGTTAGGATTTATTTTACAGGTAATTTTGTAATTATTTTAACTAGGTAGCTATTAAATAGTTATTAACTATTTAATAGCTATTGTACCTAGTTAAAATAAATACAAAGTTACCTGTAAAATAAATATAAACCCTAAAATAGCTACAATGTAATTATTAATTATATTGTAGCTATCTTAGGGTTTATTTTATAGGTAAGTATTTAGTTTTAAATAGCAATAATTTAGTTAATAATATTAATATTATTTAGATTTATTTAAATAGTAATTAAGTTAGGGGTGTTAGGGTTAGACTTAGGTTTAGGGGGTAATATAGTTAATATAGGTGGCGGCGGTGTAGGGGGCTCAGATTAGGGGTTAATATAGTTAATATAGGTGGCGGCGGTATAGGGGGCTCAGATTAGGGGGTAATACATTTAATGTAGGTGGCGGCGGTGTCCGGGAAAGGCGGTTTAGGGGTAAACACTTTATTAGGGATTGCGGTGGGGGATTGCGGTTGACAGGTAGATAGACATTGCGCATGCGTTAGGTTTAGGTTTTATTTTGCAGGCATTTTAGGGAGTTACGGGGCTCCGATACTCAGCGTAAGGCTTGCTACACCTGCATTTGGTGGCGAGGTGAAAATGGAGTAAGATTTCTCCATTTTCACCACGTAAGTCCTTAGGCTGTATATTGGATACCAAACTGTGCGGGTTTTGTATGTTAGCCTATGGGTAGAAAAACTATGGGCGAAGGCAGAAATATACGAGCGTAACTTCTATGTTACGCCGTATATGTGATACCAAACCCGCACAAATTTTGGCGTCGCCGGCTTCTGTGGGCGACGCTGCATAGTCGGATGGGGCCCCTGAATTGTAAAAGTAAAATCTTGACTAGACTGTCCGTTTAAGGGTTTTCTACCTGTACACAGGCCTGGAATTATATATTTCTACACTGCTGTCCCTTGTTACAACAACCCTAGTACTGTCTACAGCAATCCTACTGTTTCTGTAGTACCTGATTCGTTTTTTAAATTATTTCAAACCCCAAGGGTGCCAACAGTATTTTTTGGTAGCAATACTCTCTTTTATTTGTCCACTGGCATTGCACAATATTGCTTAGTGCTACCCCTAAAAACATGTGCCCAGAAACACCATTAAAGGGAAAATCTAGTCAAAATTAAACTTTTATGATTTAGATAGAGCATGCAATTTTAACCCCTTAATGACCACATCACTTTTCCATTTTCTGTCCGTTTGGGACCAAGGCTTTTTTTAAATTTTTGCGGTGTTTGTGTTTAGCTGTAATTTTCCTCTTACTCGTTTACTGTACCAACACATATTATATACCATTTTTCTCGCCATTAAATGGACTTTATAAAGATACCATTATTTTCATCATATCTTTTAATTTACTATAAAAAAATTATAAAATATGAGGGAAAAATGGAAAACAACACACTTTTTTCTAACTTTGACCCCCAAAATCTGTTACATATCTACAACCACCAAAAAACACCCATGCTAAATAGTTTCTAAATTTTGTCCTGAGTTTAGAAATACCCAATGTTAACATGTTCTTTGCTTTTTTTGCAAGTTATAGGGCCATAAATACAAGTAGCACTTTGCTATTTCCAAACCACTTTTTAAAAAAAAATTAGCGCTAGTTACATTGTGACACTGATATCTTTCAGGAATCCCTGAATATCCCTTCACATGTATATATTTTTTTTTAGAAGACATCCCAAAGTATTGATCTAGGCCAATTTTGGTATATTTCATGCCACCATTTCACCGCCAACGGCGATCAAATAAAAAAAAAAGTTCACTTTTTCACATTTTTTTTTACAAACTTTAGGTTTCTCACTGAAATTATTTACAAACAGCTTGTGCAATTATGGCATAAATGATTGTAAATTTTTCTCTGGGATCCCCTTTGTTCAGAAATAGCAGACATATATGGCTTTGGGGTTGCTTTTTGGTAATTAGAAGGCCGCAAAATGCCATTGTGCACCACACGTGCATTATGCCCAGCAGTGAAGGGATTAATTAGGGAGCATGTAGGGAGCTTTTTGGGGTAATTTTAGCTTTAGTGTAGTATAGTAGACAACCCAAAGTATTGATCTAGGCCCATTTTGGTATATTTCATACTATCATTTCACCGCCAAATGCGATAAAATAAAAAAAAAAAACGTTACATTATTCCAAATTTTAGGTTTCTCACTGAAATCATTTACAAACAGCTTGTGTAATTATGGCACAAATGGTTGTAAATGCTTCTCTGGGATCTCCTTTGTTCAGAAATAGCAGACATATATGGCTTTGGCGTTGCTTTTTGGTATTTAGAAGGCCGCTAAATGCCGCTGCGCATCACACGTGGCTAGCAGTGAAGGTGTTAATTAGGTAGCTTGTAGGGTTAATTTTAGCTTTAGTGTAGAGATCAGCCTCCCACCTGATCCCTCCCAAACAGCTCTCTTACCTCCCCCACCCCACAATTGTCCCCACCATCTTAAGTACTGGCAGAAAGTCTGCCAGTACTAAAATAAAAGGCATCCTTTTTTTCTTTTTTCCCCCCTTTGCATATTTACATATGCTGCTGTGTAGGATCCCCCCTTAGCCCCAACCTCCCTGCTCCCCCCCCCCAAACAGCTCTCTAACATCCCCCTCTACCTTCTTTGCAGCCATCTTGGGTACTGGCAGCTGTCTGCCAGTACCCAGTTTACAATATATAGTCTCTTTTTTATTTTGTATTTTATTTTTTGCTGTAGTGCAGCACAAAACCAACTCCCATCCCCTCCCAGATCCCTTAGATTACTTTTTTGGGGCATTTCTTGCCCCCCCCCTTCCTCCCACTTATACTTGATCATTTCTGTAGTGTAGCGGTTCCCACCCGCTTCCTCCTCGTGCATGCGCCCGTCCGCCACCCCCCGTGCAAGCGCGCGTGTCTGTGCGCGCACCCGACAGTCCCGCCCCTGATCCTGCCCCCTCTGTGTCTCAGAACCCTTCGATGGCTGCCCACTCGCCTCCCACTGCAGCTTCCACCCACCAACGAATGCGGCCATCGATGTCCGGTGTAGAGAGGGCCACAGAGTGGCTCTCTCTGCACCAGAGGGGTACAAATTGTTATTAAAGGATACCTCGATATCAAGGCATCCTGCAATAACTGGAAAGCAGCTGGAAGCGATCAGGATCACTTCCAGCTGCTTTCCAAACCAAGGACGTACGCCATACGTCCTCAGGCGTTAACTGTATTTTTTCTGAGGACGTATGGCGTACGTCCTCGGTCATTAAGGGGTTAAACAACTTTCTAATTTACTCCTATTATCAATGAGCCGGCCCATTTTTGGTTCAGCACCTGGGTAGCACTTGCTGATTGGTGGCTACATTTAAACGCCAATCAGAAAGAGCTACCCAGGTGCTGAACCAAAAAATGGGCCATCTCATATGCTTATATTCGTGCTTTTTCCGATAAAGACACCAAGAGAACAAAGAAAAAAAAGATAATAGGAGTAAATTAGAAACTTGCTTAAAATTGCCTGCTCTATCTGAATCATGAAATATTAATTTTGACTAGACTATCCCTTTAACTTTTAGCTACAGAGAAATAAGTAAATGCTATATGGATATAAAGGTAATACCTGAAATCTACTGTGTTTGATGCTGACATCAAATGGATCTCTGGAAGAATATGCAAGTTCAAGTGACCTGCAGCAGTATCTATAAAAAAACTTCTAATTGCACTTTAATTATAGATGTTATTCCTCTATAAGGATACAGTTAATGGGAGATGAAAATGTAAGTGACCATGTACAGCTAAAAAACAGAAAGAGGAGGACTAGTTACAAGGATGAGAAGACAAGAGGGGTATATAGTTAGTGGAGAACCATAACCTCGATGCGCATTACTTTCCACTTTCTCTATTTAGCTTTTAGCCATTTTTTATATATTTGTCAGAAAATAATCACTGTAAGTTCGTAGCAACATTTTTGCTGTTTTGCAGTTCATAGACACACCCCTTGCAAAGCCTTTTAAGTATTGTATTATGGTCTTTTTCAATGTGGTCAATTACAAATAAAGTTCTATATGTGCAAACCAATCACTGAGTGGAAGGATTAGGATTTTGCATTCCTCTCTGGGGAGTGGAAAAGATACATTTTTCAGATTTAAATTTCAGCTGTAACAGTCACAACAAAAAATGAAAGTGCATTACTAAGTATTTATTTGTTATAATGTTTATTATGGAGAATTTAATTCTGAGTTGTCTCTTTAAACCCCCTCCCTTTTAATATACTGACAAATTATTCAATTTAGAACTGTAATTGTACTTCACATCCAAGTTCTGCAAGTAGTTTAAAGGGACACGATACCAACATTTTTATTTCATTATTCAAATAAAGCACACAATTATAAACAACTTTCTAATTTACTTCTATTATCACATTTTCTTCACTCTCGTATTATCTTTTGTTGAAAAGCAGCAACGTATGCTCAGAAGTGTGCAATGTAAGCTCAGGAACGTGTACGTGTCTGTAGGACTATTATGGCAGCAGTTTTGCAAGAGCACTAGATTGCAACACTATTTCCTGCCATGCAGTGTTCCATGCGCCTACCTAGGTATCTCTTCAACAATGAATACCAGAGGAACGAAGTAAATTTGATAATAGGTAAATTAGAAACTTTTTAAAAAAAATGTAGGCTCTCTCTGAATTACAAAATAAAATTTCTGGGTTTCAAATCTCTTTAAAGTTCCCCACAGGATTTCATAAAAGTTCTACATCTTACTAAAGACTTATTATTATATTTGCAAGATTGTCTCAAAAATTCACGATTATGCAAAACAGGAATGAAAATAAAGTTAACTGCCCAAATAATACATTTTTATTTGTGTCATAGAGTTTTCTATTCAACCATAGATTATATCAATGAACCTAAATTTGTCAAGTAAACTCTTTTTAATGGACACATCATGGTGACCACGTACTATCAGAAATAGCTGCACCTGGGAACAGCAGGGGGATATCATGCATCTTTTACACTGTATTAAAGGGATGGTAAATTCTAGTGTTTGTGAAACACTATGATTTACCATTGGAATAAATAAAGGGGGCTTTCAGTGATGAAGTATAAAATACTTAATGCTAAGAGTTACTTTATTTGTCTGAAGCGTTCACCGCACTGAGCACCTCAGGCAATCCACGGCAGAACACTATTTTGCTGAGTGGTGACGTTTCCACCTATTAGCTAATAGCCATGCGGGCTATCCGGCATGGTGCCAGTTGGACTGCACAGCTATTTGCTAAGAGGTGGAAACGTCACTTCTCGTAAAATAGTGTTCTGCCATGGGCTTCCTGAGCAGCTCAGTGCAGCGAACTCTTCTAACAAATAAAGGAGCTTTCAGCATGAAATATTTTATACTTCATCACTGAAACTCCCCTTTCTTTGTTCCAATGGTAAATCATAGTGTTTCACAAATGCTAGGATTTTCCACCCCTTTAAGCTACAGAAATTATAGGAAGAAAACAAAGAGACCAAAGGTTTATAGCACACCTGCCACCTCAGGAAGGAAAGATATTGTGAGTTTTCTCTGGGCTACGTGCAGAGTCAGTACATTTATAAGAAAGGGAGGAAGCTGTGAGTCAAAGTTCCCAAACCATTACAATTCCCTAATATGAGAGATGATTGGGAGCGATGCTGATGAAAATGAACCCATCCACTCCCTATCAGTGGCATAGCCAAAACCATATATAGGGGCACTTATCAGAGGTCCACCAAGGCTGCAATAGGAGGGGCAGGATCTGGCATACTTCATGCAGACTTGAGGCATATTGTAGTTGGAACCAGATGTGCCGTGGTTCGGCATGAGAGGAACCAGGGAAGGCCTGGGGTAGTAGCTGTGGGGAAACCGGTAATGACCGCAATTGGGGGGCAATTTCTCAACTTTGTTTTCAAACTTGCACAGAAAACAAAAAAAAACTGGGCATTCTCTCGTCTACTAGGGGGAGCTAAGAAAACAGTGTCCCTTACCAGTCCCACTCACCACCTTCTTTTCATTAATATTCTTTGCTCATTTTATTTGCTATATGATGTGACCTGATAATATACAAATCATAATGTTTCACAGACAAATATTGAGCACACACACTTACATTCACTTAATTTTGTTAGCACTTTAAACTTATGAGTTGTGGTAGATCTAGGGGTACTCAGGACGCTAAGCATCCCTTAATCATTGTTGTAGCACCCTATTTCTAAAGCTGTTGACAGCCCAAACTTTGCAAGATAGGTCTTGATTTGCATGTCCTTTGCTCGGCCAGAAAACAAAGAGAGAAGTTAACTGGAAAGGGTGATTTAAATAATAAAAGCAGCAATAAATGGTATAAAATGATGCCCTCATCAGCACAACCCTCTATTCTTTATATGCAGCATTGTAGTACCTTTGTTGTCATGTCTAGTACCACTATTGATTATGAGGTCTACAATCCTTTATGACAAATAACATACCGTCCAACATTTTCCCTAAGTTATACAGAACTGGGAAGGCTAGCTAAGTGAGGGATACTTGTGGGCAGATATAAAGGTAATAGGTTTATCACCTGATTAGTTGTCAGGAGCCAATAATGCAGAGAATGAGCAGCAGCAATGGTCTGGACAGCTGCAGAATATTCCATGAACAAGCCAAGAGTCAAAGCCAGAAGAGTAGTCCAAAACCAAGTATCAAAGCAGAGGGTAAAGGCAGTGGGGAGGTCAGGGAAGAGTTAAAAAGTTCAGTAACCATTAAATCACTCCTCAGAAAGCAGATCTTAGGGCTCGATTTATCAAAGCTGAGGTGTACAGGGGCGTGTATACGCGCCCCTGTACTCCTCAGCTCACCTGTGGCAGGGCGAAATTACCCGCAGGTAATCACCAATGCACACAAGTGCAATTTTGCGCTTGCGTGCAATCCCGCCCCCTGCCCGCGCATAGCCAATCATGCGTGGGCAGGAGCTGTCAATCTCCTCGGTCGGACTCGACCGTGGAGATTGAATTTTGCCCCGTTAGAGGTGGCAAAGAGGTTAGGGAAGCGTCGGTCTGGTGACCGCTGCTTGTTAAATTATGACGAGCAAGTTCTTGTGAGAACTTGCAGCCTTAGGGCTTTGATAAACCGAGCCCTGAGTAAAAGAGTTAGGTAGATGACATAGCAGTCCAGGAACAAGAATACTACAGTCACCATGTGAATAACCAAGCACTGAATGGTAGTTTGAGATGAACTTTTAACATTTCCCATTCAGGCTTGGCACCAGGAACAATCCCTAGATGGCCTTTAGGTAGCGAGGTAATAAAAAGCACTAAGATAGCACACATACCAAGTAAGAAACCAAACAAGAAACAAAGCAGTCCATTTAGAGAGCCAGTTATACTAAGTCAACATCACTTAGCATAGCTCCTGGCTCTGACAGTATCAGGACCTCTGCCAATAGCGCGCCATTTGACAGTGGCCTCACCGGCAGCACAGCTCCAGCCTCGGCTGGGCCTGGAGGCTTGATTGCAGAGTTGTAAATATTCTGTAGGTTGGTTGGGGGTGTAATGGAAAGGGTTGTACTCATCAATAGCAGGGACCGATCAGAAGAATAGAGTAGAAGAAGAGGAACACTATCGGCTTCTTTAAAAAGTATGCATTTTATTTACACATTAAAAAATACAAAGGCACATATGGAAGAGTGATCATATATCATATTTACACCCTGTGCCAGCTAATGCATTTTGGCCATATCCTTCATCATAGCCGCATGTAAACTTCAAAGGTGTTAGATCAGGCCTTGGCCTCTGGTTTTGCTTTGGAAGCTAGTACATTTAGAGAAAATGAAAAACTGTGAGAGGGGAATATAGACATTTTGATTGCAGATCCACAGGCCCATCAAGTCTGCTTAATTTGTTTGGTGGATAGCCTTATGCTCAACCCATCAAGGGATTCCCACGTATTCTTAAAATCCACAGTGTTTGTCTTTACCCCCTCTAATAAGAGTTAATTCCAAGAATCAACTACCCTTTATATAACAACATGCTTTTGCAAATTAGTTATGAACCTACTACCCTTTAATCTTAGATTATGGTCCCCTATTCTGGTGTTACTTATATTGTAACAAAAATACTTTCACCTTAAACTTTTATTAAGTTTTTTAAAGGGATAGGAAAGTTAAAATTAAACTTGCAAGATTCAGATAGACACTTTTAAATTCACTTCTATTTTAAATGTGCTTTGTTCCCTTAGTATCCCTTGTTAAAAAATGAATACGTACATATCATACACTAGTGGGAGCTAGCTGCTAATTGGTGCCTGCACACATTTGTCTCTTGTGATTGGATAACTAGATGTTTTCAGCTAGCTGCCAGTAGAGTAATGCTGTCCCTTCAGCAATGGATAACAAGAGAATGAAGCAAATTTGATAACAGAAGTAAATTGGAAAGTTGTTTAAAATTGTATGTTATATCTGAATCCTATTTTTTTGGGGGGGGATTTACTATCCCTTTAATATTCTTGAAAGTTTGTATCACCTCTTCCTTCTCTCCCCTAAGTTATACATATTTAGGTCATCAAGCCTGCCCTTTTTAATAATTAAATATAGTGAATAAACCAACTACACAGATAATAAAGCAATCATAAAAAAAAAATCATAAAATTTAAAGGGACAGTCTACACCTGTGCAAACATAAATTCATATCTTAGATCCATCATTATAAGTCACAATGCACCCCTTCTTCCCTTACGAGTGACCGACAATATTAAACATATCTTTATTTGAAAGTTGTATTTTGACTGTTAAGTTATAAAGCTAAGTTATAAACTGCTATCACATTGTATATTTCAATGCGATGTAATCTCACAGCCTAATTATTAATTTTACTCCAATCTTATAAAACCTATGATCTTGGACTCATTCACACGCTACGTACTTCCGGTTTCGATGAGACAGAAGTTGCACATGCATATTGGGAGATTACATACGTCATTGTTGGATATGTGCACAAGTGCAAATTTGAAAGACAAGTACTGTATAATGTAGGAGGAAAATGGAATGGGAGGAGTTTGGCAGCCATTTATACCTGTAAGAATATAAACTTCTATTATAAATAATTTATTTATTGATAAAAACTAAAAATGGTTGCAGGGGTGAACTAAGACTTTCAATTATAGATCTAATGTATCGGTTAAAGTTTGTACAGGTGTAGACTGTACCTTTAAACATCAAAGGCTAGATTACACGTGTGCCCGTAAAGGGGCAAGTTTTCCTATTTAGGGGTGCACGTTAAATAACCAGCCATTGCAAGTGGCTGGGTAATACTACCGCAAGCTTGTGGTAGAACTTTGCACTAAGGGCAAGCAGAGGTCAGACCTCTGGTTAATTTAAAAATGTCCCCCAATTGCCCCCCAAATAAAGTGTACAGTTCCTTTATTAAAATATATGAGCATCTTTTTTTTATTTTCAATAACTGCACAAAGCAGTCATAAGGGTTTAAAGTGAGGGGATGTGGGGTGTTAGAAAAAAAAAAAGTCTATGGAGACTGTGTTTTTTCTTGAAATATATGTATATATTCATACGTATTTATTTATATGTGTTAAAATGTGTATATAAACATATAAAGACATAAATATATGTATATATTCATACGTATTTATTTATATGTGTTAAAATGTGTATATACACATATAAACACATACATATATGTATATATTCATATACATATATATTTTGAATTTGCTGCCCTACGCTGCACGACTTACCCCCTGCGCTGCTCTCAGTTCTTTGCCATGTCTCACGGCATAAAAATGAGCCTCTCATTGGAGCCTATGGAAGCGCGCTCTCATGGCCTTGCGATTGCATTCCGCTTAGCTTGTAGTACCAGCACACATTTGCATGCGCTGGTAATACTAAGTGAAGCACAAATATCGCATTTGAAATAGCGCAATTTTGCCCTCCACACTTAATCTAGCCCTGAATTTGCTATTTAGTTTCATATGTGAACTAATTATCGCCTAGATTTAGAGTTCTGTGTTAGCCGTCCAAACCAGCGTTAGGGGGTCCTAACGCTGTTTTTTACCACTCCCTGGTATTTAGAGTCAGTCATGAAAGGGTCTAACTCTCACTTTCCAGCCGCGACTTTTCCATACCGCAGATCCCCCTACGCCAATTGCGTATCCTATCTTTCAATGGGATCTTTCTAACGCTGGTATTTAGAGTCTTGGCTGAAGTGAGCGTTAGAAATCTAACGACAAGACTCCAGCCGCAGAGAAAAGCCAGGAGTTAAGAGCTTTCTGGGCTAACGCCGGTTCATAAAGCTCTTAACTACTGTGCTCTAAAGTACACTAACACCCATAAACTACCTATGTACCCCTAAACCGAGGCCCCCCCACATCGCCGCCACTCTATTACATTTTTTTAACCCCTAATCTGCCGACCGCACACCGCCGCCACCTAGATTATACCTATAAACCCCTAATCTGCTGCCCCTAACATCGCCGACCCCTACATAATATTTATTAACCCCTAATCTGCCCCCCCAACGTCGCCGCTACCGACCTACAATTATTAACCCCTAATCTGCCGACCGGACCTCGCCGCTACTCTAATAAATGTATTAACCCCTAAAGATAAGTCTAACCCTAACACTAACACCCCCCTAAATTAAATATAATTTTAATCTAACTAAATAAAATAAATCTTATTAAATAAATTATTCCTATTTAAAGCTAAATACTTACCTGTAAAATAAACCCTAATATAGCTACAATATAAATAATAATTATATTGTAGCTATTTTAGGATTAATATTTATTTTACAGGCAACTTTGTATTTATTTTAACCAGGTACAATAGCTATTAAATAGTTAATAACTATTTAATAGTTACCTAGTTAAAATAATTACAAAATTACCTGTAAAATAAATCCTAACCTAAGTTACAATTAAACCTAACACTACACTATCAATAAATGAATTAAATAAACTATCTACAATTATCTCCAATTATATCAACTAAACTAAATACAAAAAAAAACAAACACTAAATTACAAAAAAACAAACACTAAATTACACAAAATAAAAAAAGATTAAAAGAATTTTAAACTCATTACACCTACTCTAAGCCCCCTAAAAAAATAACAAAGCCCCCCAAAATAAAAAAATGCCCTATTCTAAAATTAAAATTGTAAAGCTCTTTTACCTTACCAGCCCTTAAAAGGAACTTTTGCGGGGCATGCCCCAAAGAAAACAGCTCTTTTGCAAGTAAAAAAAAAACATACAATACCCCCCCAACATTAAAACCCACCACCCACATACCCCTAATCTAACCCAAACCCCCCTTAAATAAACCTAACACTAAGCCGCTGAAGATCTCCCTACCTTGTCTTCACCACACCGGGTATCACCGATCCATCCAGAAGAGGGTCCGAAGTCTTCATCCTATCCGGCAAGAAGAGCTCCTCCAGAGGGTCCAAAGTCTTCCTCCTATCCGGGCAGAAGAGGACATCCGGACCGGCAGACATCTTCATCCAGGCGGCATCTTCTATCTTCTTCCATCCGGCGCGGAGCGGGACCATCTTCAAGCAGCCGACGCGGAGCCATCCTTCTTCACTGACGGACTAAAGACAAATGAAGGTTCCTTTAAGGGACGTCATTTAAGATGGCGTCCCTCGAATTCTGATTGGCTGATAGGATTCTGATGGAACAGTTAATAGAATGCAAGCTCAATCTGATTGGCTGATTGGATCAGCCAATCGGATTGAACTTGAATCTGATTGGCTGATTCAATCAGCCAATCAGATTTTTCCTACCTTAATTCCGATTGGCTGATAGAATCCTATCAGCCAATCGGAATTTGAGGGACGCCATCTTGGATGACGTCTCTTAAAGGAACCTTCATTCGTCGTTAGTCCGTCTGTGAAGAAGGATGGCTCCGCGTCGGCTGCTTGAAGATGGTCCCACTCCGCGCAGGATGGAAGAAGATAGAAGATGCTGTCTGGATGAAGATGTCTGCCGGTCCGGATGTCCTCTTCTGCCCGGATAGGAGGAAGAATTTGGACCCTCTGGAGGAGCTCTTCTTGCCGGATAGGATGAAGACTTTGGACCCTCTTCTGGACGGATCGGTGATACCCGGCGTGGTAAAGACAAGGTAGGGAGATCTTCAGGGGCTTAGTGTTAGGTTTATTTAAGGGGGGTTTGGGTTAGATTAGGGGTATGTGGGTGGTGGGTTGTAATTTTGGGGGGGGGGGGTATTGTATGTTGGGGTTTTTTCAGGCAAAAGAGCTGTTTTCTTTGGGGCATGCCCCGCAAAAGGCCCTTTTTTAGGGCTGGTAAGGTAAAAGAGCTTTACAATTTTTATTTTATAATAGGGTAGGGCATTTTTTAATTTTGGGGGGCTTTGTTATTTTTTTAGGGGGCTTAGAGTAAGTGTAATTAGTTTAAAATTATTGTAGTCTCTTTTTATTTTTTGTAATTTAGTGTTTGTTTTTTTTTTGTAATTTAGTGTTTGTTTTTTTTTGTAATTTAGTTTAGTTGATATAATTGTAGATAATTGTAGATAGTTTTTTAAATTAATTTATTGATAGTGTAGTGTTAGGTTTAATTGTAACTTAGGTTAGGATTTATTTTACAGGTAATTTTGTAATTATTTTAACTAGGTAACTATTAAATAGTTATTAACTATTTAATAGCTATTGTACCTGGTTAAAATAAATACAAAGTTGCCTGTAAAATAAATATTAATCCTAAAATAGCTACAATATAATTATTATTTATATTTTAGCTATATTAGGGTTTATTTTACAGGTAAGTATTTAGCTTTAAATAGGAATAATTTATTTAATAAGATTTATTTTATTTCGTTAGATTAAAATTATATTTAATTTAGGGGGGTGTTAGGGTTAGGGTTAGATTTAGCTTATGGGGTTAATACATTTATTAGAGTAGCGGCGAGGTCCGGTCAGCAGATTAGGGGTTAATACTTGAAGTTAGGTGTCGGCGATGTTAGGGAGGGCAGATTAGGGGTTAATACTATTTATTATAGGGTTTTAGAGGCGGGAGTGAGGCGGATTAGGGGTTAATAACTTTATTATAGTAGCGGTGAGGTCCGGTCGGCAGATTAGGGGTTAATAATTGTAGGTAGGTGGCGGCAACGTTGGGGGCAGCAGATTAGGGGTTAATAAATATAATATAGGGTTCAGCGTTGTTAGGGGCAGCAGATTAGGGGTACATAGGGATAACGTAGGTTGCGGCGGTGTACGGAGCGGCAGATTAGGGGTTAAAAAATAATATGCAGGTGTCAACGATAGCGGGGTCGGCAGATTAGGGGTTAATAAGTGTAAGGTTAGGGGTGTTTAGACTCGGGGTTCATGTTAGGGTGTTAGGTGCAGACATAGGAAGTGTTTCCCCATAGGAAACAATGGGGCTGCGTTAGGAGCTGAACGCTGCTTTTTTGCAGGTGTTAGGTTTTTTTTCAGCTCAAACTGCCCCATTGTTTCCTATGGGGGAATCGTGCACGAGCACGTTTTTGAAGCTGGCCGCGTCTGTATGCTCTACACTCCTTTTTTGGAGCCTAACGCAGCCCTTCAGAGAACTCTAAATACCAGCGGTATTTAAAAGGTGCGGGTTGAAAAAAGCACGCGTAGCTAACGCACCCCTTTGGCCGCAGAACTCTAAATCTAGGCGTATGTAATTTACAAAACACTGCCATCATTACAAAAGGGAAATTTGATCTGTAAAAATAATGTAAACATTATGGCTATGGCCCAGCAGTAACCTGCATTATAAAATCATTGTCCGTTTTCCATGGAGCAATAATTATATAAAGAAGCATATGCTGTATGTCACCATGGCAACTAGAACCACAGAGTCAATGCTCAATTTATTTATATACTGCATACATGCCAGTGTGATTGTGTGTGGATTTGTAGGGGTGGTTGATAAAACTGTTTCCATGGTAAAATATGAGAGTATTATAAAAAATACAGTTAAGTGATATGCTAAGGTTTTCTGTATTAGGGAATGTGAGAGATATACTGATTGGTCTCAAAGACAGATACATAAATGAATCAGTTACTCCGACCAGCATAAGACAAATGAAGCATTCTGACAGGTCACTTAGAAGCACTACATTAACCAGAACAGCACAGAACAGAACAGAATGTAAGTGTTCTACCTACCTGTATATCTATAGTATGAATCATAAACAGTAGAGGTTAGCAACAACAAAAACTCCTGATGATATGATTTATAAATAAAATCCATCCACAGTGAAAAAAAACAACAAACATCATATTTTCCTGTCTTATATGTTCAATGTTTTTCAGGCAGTATACAGCTAAAATGGGGAAAACACATTTAACCCCTTTGCATCTAGAGCATGATATGGCTTGTAAATAAAAACTATTTACAGTTAAAAAAAGACATATAATTATAGTTTGGCACTTTTTAAATGTCCTTGAATCATCAAACAATAAAGTTATCAATAAGCAAATTAAGTTCTGAGTATTATTTATGAATATTTATATATGTGCTTGTGTGTCACAGCCCTTCGTGCTCATCAGCACTCACAGACAGCTGTGTTTGCGTTCAGTGACTAAGGCAATTAAACCAAGAATACAACACACAGGCCTAGATTTGGAGTTTGGCGTTAGCCGTGAAAACCAGCGTTAGAGGCTCCTAACGCTGGTTTTAGGCTAACTCTGGTATTTGGAGTCACTCAAAATAGGGTCTAACGCTCACTTTTCAGCCGCGACTTTTCCATACCGCAGATCCCCTTACGTCAATTGCGTATCCTATCTTTTCAATGGGATCTTTCTAACTCCGGTATTTAGAGTCGTTTCTGAAGTGAGCGTTAGACATCTAACGACAAAACTCCAGCCGCAGGAAAAAAGTCAGTAGTTAAGAGCTTTCTGGGCTAACGCCGGTTCATAAAGCTCTTAACTACTGTACTCTAAAGTACACTAACACCCATAAACTACCTATGTACACCTAAACTGAGGCCCCCCCCACATCGCCGCCACTCGATTAAATTTTTTTAACCCCTAATCTGCCGACCGCCACCTACGTTATACTTATGTACCCCTAATCTGCTGCCTCTAACACCGCCGACCCCTGTATTATATTTATTAACCCCTAATCTGCCCCTCACAACGTCGCCGCCAGCTACCTACAATAATTAACCCCTAATCTGCCGACCGCAAAGCGCCGCCACCTACATTATAGCTATGTACCCCTAATCTGCTGCCCCTAACACCGCCGACCCCTATATTATATTTATTAACCCCTAATCTGCCCCCCACAACGTCGCCTCCACCTGCCTACACTTATTAACCCCTAATCTGCCGAGCGGACCGCACCGCTACTATAATAAAGTTATTAACCCCTAATCCGCCTCACTAACCCTATAATAAATAGTATTAACCCCTAATCTGCCCTCCCTAACATCGTCAACACCTAACTTCAATTATTAACCCCTAATCTGCTGACCGGAGCTCACCGCTATTCTAATAAATGTATTAACCCCTAAAGCTAAGTCTAACCCTAACACTAACACCCCCCTAAGTTAAATATAATTTTAATCTAACGAAATTAATTAACTCATATTAAATAAATTATTCCTATTTAAAGCTAAATACTTACCTGTAAAATAAACCCTAATATAGCTACAATATAACGAATAATTACATTGTAGCTATTTTAGGATTAATATTTATTTTACAGGCAACTTTGTAATTATTTTAACCAGGTACAATAGCTGTTTAATAGTTACGAACTATTTAATAGCTAAAATAGTTAAAATAATTACAAATTTACCTGTAAAATAAATCCTAACCTAAGTTACAATTAAACCTAACACTACACTATCAATAAATTAATTAAATAAAATACCTATAATTATCTACAATTAAACCTACCACTACACTATCAATAAATAAATTAAATACAATACCTACAAATAACTACAATGAAATAAACTATCTAAAGTACAAAAAATAAAAAAGAACTAAGTTACAAAAGATAAAAAAATATTTACAAACATAAGAAAAATATTACAACAATTTTAAACTAATTACACCTACTCTAAGCCCCCTAATAAAATAACAAAGACCCCCAAAATAACAAAATGCCCTACCCTATTCTAAATTACTACATTTCAAAGCTCTTTTACCTTACCAGCCCTGAACAGGGCCCTTTGCGGGGCATGCCCCAAGAAATTCAGCTCTTTTGCCTGTAAAAAAAAACATACAATACCCCCCCCCAACATTACAACCCACCACCCACATACCCCTAATCTAACCCAAACCCCCCTTAAATAAACCTAACACTAAGCCCCTGAAGATCTTCCTACCTTGTCTTCACCCTACCAGGTTCACCGATCCGTCCTGAAGAGCTCCTCCGATGTCTTGATCCAAGCCCAAGCGGGGGGCTGAAGAGGTCCAGGATCCGGCTGAAGTCTTCATCCAAGCGGGAGCTGAAGAGGTCCATGATCCGGATGAAGTCTTCATCCAAGCGGGAGCTGAAGAGGTCCATGATCCGGATGAAGTCTTCTATCAACGGCATCTTCAATCTTCTTTCTTCCGGATCCATCTTGCAGACCTCCGACGCGGAACATCCTCTTCTCCCGACGCCTACTAGCCGAATGACGGTTCCTTTAAGGGACGTCATCCAAGATGGCATCCCTCGAATTCCGATTGGCTGATAGGATTCTATCAGCCAATCGGAATTAAGGTAGGAATATTCTGATTGGCTGATGGAATCAGCCAATCAGAATCAAGATCAATCCGATTGGCTGATCCAATCAGCCAATCAGATTGAGCTTGCATTCTATTGGCTGATCGGAACAGCCAATAGAATGCAAGCTCAATCTGATTGGCTGATCAAATCAGCCAATCGGATTGAACTTGATTCTGATTGGCTGATTCCATCAGCCAGTCAGAATATTCCTACCTTAATTTCGATTGGCTAATAGAATCCTATCAGCCAATCGGAATTCGAGGGACGCCATCTTGGATGACGTCCCTTAAAGGAACCGTCATTCGGCTAGTAGGCGTCGGGAGAAGAGGATGTTCCGCGTCAGAGGTCTGCAAGATGGATCCGGAAGAAAGAAGATTGAAGATGCCGTTGATAGAAGACTTCATCCGGATCATGGACCTCTTCAGCTCCCGCTTGGATGAAGACTTCATCCGGATCATGGACCTCTTCAGCTCCCGCTTGGATGAAGACTTCAGCCGGATCATGGACCTATTCAGCCCCCCGCTTGGGCTTGGATCAGGACATCGGAGGAGCTCTTCAGGATGGATCGGTGAACCTGGTAGGGTGAAGACAAGGTAGGAAGATCTTCAGGGGCTTAGTGTTAGGTTTATTTAAGGGGGGTTTGGGTTAGATTAGGGGTATGTGGGTGGTGGGTTGTAATGTCGGGGGGGGGGTATTGTATGTTTTTTTTTACAGGCAAAAGAGCTGAATTTCTTGGGGCATGCCCCGCAAAGGGCCCTGTTCAGGGCTGGTAAGGTAAAAGAGCTTTGAAATGTAGTAATTTAGAATAGGGTAGGGCATTTTGTTATTTTGGGGGTCTTTGTTATTTTATTAGGGGGCTTAGAGTAGGTGTAATTAGTTTAAAATTGTTGTAATATTTTTCTTATGTTTGTAAATATTTTTTTATTTTTTTGTAACTTAGTTCTTTTTTATTTTTTGAACTTTAGATAGTTTATTTCATTGTAGTTATTTGTAGGTATTGTATTTAATTTATTTATTGATAGTGTAGTGGTAGGTTTAATTGTAGATAATTATAGGTATTTTATTTAATTAATGTATTGATAGTGTAGTGTTAGGTTTAATTGTAACTTAGGTTAGGATTTATTTTACAGGTAATTTTGTTATTATTTTAACTAGGTAACTATTAAATAGTTCTTAACTATTTAATAGCTATTGTACCTGGTTAAAATAATTACAAAGTTGCCTGTAAAATAAATATTAATCCTAAAATAGCTACAATGTAATTATAATTTATATTGTAGCTATATTAGGATTTATTTTACAGGTAAGTATTTAGCTTTAAATAGGAATAATTTATTTAATAAGAGTTAATTAATTTCGTTAGATTAAAATTATATTTAACTTAGGGGGGTGTTAGTGTTAGGGTTAGACTTAGCTTTAGGGGTTAATACATTTATTATAGTAGCGGTGAGCTCCGGTCGGCAGATTAGGGGTTAATGTTTGAAGTTAGGTGTCGGCGATGTTAGGGAGGGCAGATTAGGGGTTAATACTATTTATTATAGGGTTAGTGATGTGGATTAGGGGTTAATAGCTTTATTATAGTAGCGCTCAGGTCCGCTCGGCAGATTAGGGGTTAATAAGTGTAGGCAGGTGGAGGCGACGTTGAGGGGGGCAGATTAGGGGTTAATAAATATAATATAGGGGTCGGCGGTGTTAGGGGCAGCAGATTAGGGGTACATAAGGATAATGTAAGTAGCGGCGGTTTACGGAGCGGCAGATTAGGGGTTAAAAATAATATGCAGGGGTCAGCGATAGCGGGGGCAGCAGATTAGGGGTTAATAAGTGTAAGGCTAGGGGTGTTTAGATTCGGGGTACATGTTAGGGTGTTAGGTGCAGACGTAGGAAGTGTTTCCCCATAGCAAACAATGGGGCTGCGTTAGGAGCTGAACGCGGCTTTTTTGCAGGTGTTAGGTTTTTTTTCAGCTCAAACAGCCCCATTGTTTCCTATGGGGGAATCGTGCACGAGCACATTTTTGAGGCTGGCCGCTTGCGTAAGCAACTCTGGTATCGAGAGTTGAAGCTGCGTTAAAAATGCTCTACGCTCCTTTTTTGGAGCCTAACGCAGCCTTTTTGTGGACTCTCAATACCAGAGTTATTTTTATGGTGCGGCCAGAAAAAAGCCGGCGTTAGCTACGCGGGTCGTTACCGACAAAACTCTAAATCTAGGCCACAGAATGGCCAACCCAGCCAGCACTCAGTTGCGCACAGCTAGGCTAAAACAATAGAATTAAAGGGACATTAAACACTAAATAAATGATAGATAGAATGATGCATTCAAAAAACGATTAGTCTGAGAATAACTTGTAGATGTATTTTGTAAAGTTTTAGTGTCTATAAAAATAATAGGAGCTGCCATGTTGTAACTTAGGTTACTTTCGCTAGTGTAGCTATTTAGGGACAGTTATAAATAGGTAACTAGAGTGTGGAACTAATGGCTGTTTGGAATATAACAGTGTTCTGCACTTCCATTTCTAACATGAACTGAAAAGCTCACAATTTCAAAATGGAATTACAGGAAATGGGGACAAAATAAATAATTAAAGTATTGTGTAGATTTATATATATATATATATATATATATATATATATATATATATATATATATATACTGTATATATATGTATGTATGTATGTATGTATGTATGTGTGTGTGTGTGTGTGTGTGTGATTTATCATTTTTTATTACCATTTCAAAGTGTTTAATGCCCCTTTAAGAATTAGTTACAGGTTTTGGCCAGGAATGATAGCAGTGAAAGATGCAAGAACTATATGAAGATCCTAATCTACAGCCACACATGCTAGCTTCCAACCAAGCAAGAGGGACAAAGTCAGTTTTATTTTTTTTCTAGACATCTGCAAAATACAGAGATGGACTGCACTGTCAACATCTTTTTTATGTACTTTAAAAGGACATGAAACCCAATTTTTTAAAATACATTATTGAGATAGAGCATGCAATTTGAAATAACTTTCAAATGCATTTCTATTATTTAAATTGTTTTGTTTTCTTTGTATCCTTTATTGAAAAGTATACCTAGGTATGTTCAGAAGCTGCTGATTGGTGGCTGCACATATATGCCTCTTGCTATTGACTTTAGTGCAGGTCTGCTCCTTCAACAAAGGATACCAAGATAATGAAGCAAATTAGATAATAAAAGTAAATTAAAAAGTTGTTTAAAATTGTATTATCTGTCTGAATCACGAGAGAATAACTTTGAATTTAGTTTCCATTTAAATAGCTAAAAAAAAGTTCAAAAAACAAAAACAAAAATATATATAAGATATGGTTAAAAGGAATATTTTTTTACTCCTTTTGTATTTCCAGAATCTTTCTTCAGTATGAAAACAACAAAATAAGATAAAACTACATGAGATTTCTTTCCCTGTTGAAATTTCAATATCTTTTTTTTTCAATACTTTAAAGCTAACACTTTTTTAGAAAAAAAGACTATAGAAAAATGTTTACTATGAAATCTCATGAGAGTTATGTCAAATCTCATGAGATCGCAGTAAAAGAGTTCATGACCTCAGCCCTGCAGATGCTGATTCGCTGCTGTTCATTTCTTCCTTCTTTTTTTTTTTACCTGCAGCTGGGGAGTAACTGAAAGATAACTTTTTATACAGCACTTACTCTGGTTACCTGAGGAGATTGTGAGGTAAAATATCTTCCTTTTTTACATAGAGATGCTCAGGTGATATTTTCCTGTCAGCTTTTTACAGTTATACTTCATCAGTTTCAAGTGATTTTCCAAATGAGTATTATGTCCCTTTAAAGGGACATGATTCAGATATAACATACATTTTTAAACAACTTTTCCATTTACTTCTATTGTCAATTTTGCTTTATTCTCTCAATACCCTTTACTGAAGGAGAAGCAGTGCACTACTGGGAGCTAGCTGAACACACCAGTAAGCCAATGATAATTAAACAAATATGTGCAGCCACCAATGATCAGCTAGCTCCCAGCTCCTGATCCTAACTAGGTGTCCTTTTTAGCAAACGATTAGGGAAGGGCGAATGGGTTTATATTCGAATGAATGTTATTGTAGAAATTAAATTTACATAATTGAATGTTGATAAGAACGAATATTCGTAAAAACTTTATAATCCAATGATATTTACAGTTTTTGAATGTTACTTTTGATTTTGAATGTTCATAATTAGATCAAATGTTGACATTCAAAATTTCAAATGTAACATTTGATTTAACAAATACTATTCAGAAGTTCAATAGTTCATGTGGTAGGGAATTTAATAAATTGATACATAATAGATACAAAAATATAAATTAGAATATTTCTATTTTGAATATTGCATCATTTGAATATTATATTTACATTATAGAATGTTAGAATGTTGTACAAACATTTGAAATTCGAAACAAACAAACAAATGTGTTCAAATTTTGTTTCATTTTTGGAATGTTGCAAAACATTCACCCATCCCTACAAATGATTCCTAGAGAACTAAGCAAATGAGATAATAGAAGTAAATTGGAAAGTTATTTAAAATTGTTTATGAATGATGAAAGAAAATAAGTCCCTTTAAACAAAAAGAAAAAAAAATGCAAGAAACGGTGCTTTGGGTTGCAGTCATCTTTAACAGCCAGAGTTAAAGGGACATTAAACCCAAAATGTTTCTTTCATGATTTAGACAGATAATACAATTCTAAACAAAATTCCAATTTACTTCCATTATCTAATTTGCTTCAATATTTATATATCCTTTGTTAAAGAAATAGCAATGCACATGGGTGAGCCAATCACATAAGGCAAATATGTGCAGCCACCAATCAGAATCTACTGAGCCTATCTAGATATGCTTTTCAGGAAGGAATATCAAGAGAATGAAGCAAATTACAGAAGTATATTTGAAAAGTTGTTTAAAATTGTATTCTCTAACTGAATCATGAAAGAGAAAATTTGGGTTTAATGTCCCTTTAAGAACAAAAAAGGAAAATAAAAATAAATATTAAAATCAGAAAAATATAATTTAAAAAAATAAAAAGACTATTTATTTTGCCCATATTTTTTTAATGTGTTCCATGACAAGATTACTCACATTGCAAGCAGATTCTGCTTAATGGCTATGTCTGATTTAAGGAATTTGTTTATGTCAAAATTTCCTTTACAACTCTCAGTAATTTGAAGTCTCAGGATACAGCTCAGTGAGCCCACACATATTTATGCAAATTAAAAGTAAGCATATAAAAAGGTGTTCATTTGTTTTAAACATTTTTATTTAAATAATCTTTCTAGTCCTGGATTTTGTAACAAGACTTTGTGCACATTTTACATTTAACAATTCGGTCAGAATTGATCATTTTAAAGGGACAGTAAAGTCAATGTTTTTCTTTTGTGATTCAGAAAGAGTAAAGCAATTTTAAACAACTTTCCAATTTACCTCTATTATATCATTGTCTTTGTTCCCTTGGTATCCATTGTTGAAAAGCATACCTAGGTAGGTTCAGGAGTAGCAATGCACTACTGGGAGCTAGCGGCTGATTGGTGGCTCACTCACTGGGGTCTATTTATTATTGTGCGGACGGACATGATACGATGTAGCGTATCATGTCCGTCACACATCAATAAATGCAGACAGCATACACTGCCGGCATTTATCATTGCACCAGCAGTTCTTGTGAATAGTCTATGTACCCCTGCAGATTCACAGCCAATCAACCGCTAGCAAGGGGTGTCAATCAACCAGATCGTATTCAATCGGGTTGATTTCTGTCCGACACCTCAGAGCAAGTGGACAGGTTATGTAGCAGCAGTCGTTAGACCGCTGCTTCATAACTTCTGTTTCCGGCGAGCCTGAAGGCTCGCTGGGAAACACAGGGCATCAAGCTCCGAACGGAGCTTGATAAATTGACTCCATTGTGTTCAGCTAGCTCCCAGTAGTGCATTTTTGCTCTTTAAACCAAAAATACGAAGAGAATGAAGCAAATTTTATTAGGTAAGTAAAATGGAAAGTTGTTTAAAATTGTATGTTCTTTTAATCATCAAAGAAACATTTTAGGCTTTCTATTCTATCAAATGTGCTCATCTTTTACGTGGTAGTGAGAGAAATAGCGATGACTCAGATCTCTTGTTTTCATGCTGTTCTATATATAAGTTTTTATGCCAATAAGCAGCTTAAAAAATAACCACATCATTTTCAATAAAGAAAAAAATGAAGAATAACATTATTAAAAAAATTTATCTATTACTCAAATGAAGTTACGTGTAATTTTTTTAAAAATAAACACAATCATTTTGCTCACTTCTAAAGGCTTCTAAAGGCAATTTAATTCCAGTTGCAGTCACGTAATTTATTAATACACTACTTTGTGTTATCCATTAAAGGGACACTAAGGTCAAAATTAAACTTCCATGATTTAGATAGCACATGATATTTTAAGGGACTTTCTAATTTATTTCCATTATCAAATGATGCACAGTCTTTT
Source organism: Bombina bombina (assembly GCF_027579735.1). Lineage (NCBI taxonomy): Eukaryota > Metazoa > Chordata > Amphibia > Anura > Bombinatoridae > Bombina > Bombina bombina. The sequence goes on from NC_069508.1 coordinate 142,891,755, forward strand.
TATACGCACACTTTCTGAGGTACCAGCTCCTACTGAGCATGTGCAAGAGTTTACATATATGAATCTGTGATTGGCTGATGCTTGTCAAATGGTACTGGGGTCCAGCAAATGTAAGTGCATTTTAAAATTTGTCAGAAAAAAATCAACTACTCGATCATTTAACATTCATTGTGCTATTGCATTATATTTTATTATTTTTATTATGAACTTGTATCGCATTTAATAGCTTTTTAATAGAATACTGAAGCATAGAAAACTTGTAAGATTCAAGTACAAATTTTGAAGACAGTGGCCTAAATTTAAGAAATCTGGTTTGTCAAACTAATATCAAACACCTCAATATCGCAACCTTGAAAATTGTGAAAATGATAAAGCTCTTGTAACCACTCCTCACCAAAGTCAAAAGATGTGAGATCAGCTAAATCTATCATTCAACTATTAAAGGGACATTAAACAATAAATACATGCTAGGTAGAATGATGCATTCAGAGAAAAGATTAGTGTAAAGTGTACATTTTTAGTGTCTATAAAGCAATGGGAGCTGCCATGTTGTAACTTAGGTTGCCTTCTCTGCTGTGGCCAATTAGGGACAGTTATACATAGGTAACTAGAGTCTGAAGCCAATGGATTGCGTGTAATGTAACAGTGTTCTACACTTCCATTTCTAACAGGAACTGAAAAGCTCACAGAATTACAGGAAAAAGGGACAAACCTAATGGTAAAAGTATATTGCAGTTTTTTTATATATATATATATATGATTTTTCATTTCATATTACCATCTCAAAGTGCTTTATGTCCCTTTAAAGGGTCAGTGCACTGTAAAATATTCTAAATTTTAATTTGTTTCCAAGATTGCTTGTTTATCTTTTTATGCCTGTGGTATCCCTACCTACAGTATAATGAAAATGTCAAGTATTGGCTACGGAAAGGCAATGTAAATTTAACCAGCAGAAGAAATCACACGCAAAGTGGGGGTAGGGGAGATTAGTAATAAAAATGTTATTTTTCAAATGTTCTCTCTAAGGGCCTGATGATCAAATATCCTTCTGCTTGGAAAGTAATTGTAGTGCAGACTTCACATGGGTTGAACTCACTCAATGCTACAAAAGAAAAGGGCAGAACTCTCCAGCACTGTGAGATCTCTCTCATTTCTGTATCTAAAGGATAGACAAGCCCAGTGCAATATAGCACTGCATGATATGAGAGTTGTGTTACACATTTTGTGCTTTGAATTTATAGTACTTTACACTTCAGATTGAGTCCTTTCAGTATTATTACATTTAAGATTTGATTTTACAAATTCTGATTATGTTTTAAAAGTTCCTGAATTACCTTAACAAATCAGGACTTTGCATATTTCTGGGTATCTTTTACTTTTGTAAAATAAAACAGAGCATCAGAAAGTGGGAGGAACAGGGGAGTTCCTAGTATACGGCTGAAGCTCTATCACAAGTTTTGTGAAATGCTGTAATCATTTTAAACAAGCTGATCTTACTAGCTGTATGCAGGTGGAGTTTGCTCAAAATTCAAAATACATTTATTTAACAGACAGAAACGTAAAATATGCTAAAATATAGGAAAAAGCAAGTTTAATTGTAGGGAAAACATTTCCATTTAATTTGTAATTAATCCAAACTGAGCCTTTTTATCAGCCCCAGGTGTTCTCCAAGTTCCCTTCTCTCTGCCCTGTGAAATTCTGTATCCCAGAGAGCTGCATTACATTCTATGGAAGGCATTTCTCATCTCTCTATGACTTCCCGGTTCCACCCATTTTTCTTATAGAAAACAGTGAGTTCAGCCCCAGTGAAGTCTGCACTATAGTTTCTCTAAACAAACAGCTCCGAAAAACCCGCAGCGATCCCACACTTCCAGTCCTCGACAAGCATGGGTAAGCGACTTTGAGAATGAGGCAAAGCTATGGGTGGCAGAAGAGGCAAAAAGGATACACTGCGGTGTGGTGCAAGCCAAACGGCTGGGGCAGCCGAATGCGGCAAAACCAAAAATGTAAGAAAGGCAACACTCTATTTTTTACTATAGTTTCTCTCCAGACTAGAATCTTTACTTATAAGGCCCATATAAATTAATGAAGCTCTCTGGGAAACTGAAGCTGTCAGTTTTTCCTGTTTATTTTAAATACAAGAAATACAAATTCCAAGTAATTTGTAAAAGATACATATAAATATGCAAAGTATGATCCAAATTTGTTAAAGTTGCACAAAAACTGGGAAAGCATAATCAGAATTTGTAAAATCCCAATCCCAAATACACTGCTGTATTCAAAATAGAAAGGGCAAAGTTTAAGTCTGATAAAACATAATCAAATCTAAAGTAATATAAAATACAAAGCACAAACTGTAAATGCAGCAGAACTGCCATACCATGCTATATTGCATTGGTCTTCTCTCATTTTTACATACAGAAATGCAGGGAAGGCCCCTTGGAGGAGTATAGCAAAATCTGCCTTTTAATCATTTCACTATGGATCTCACAGTGCTGGAAGATCTTATCACTTGAGTGGAAAGCTTTAAGTCATCAGGCCTTAAGTATTGGGCTTTGGTATAAGACAGATATAAGATAAGGAAATAGTTAGGTTTATACAAATAAAAAAAACAGAATGTCTCATTTCTTAGCAATCAAAGCCCATTTTAATGGGTCGAGGGTTCAAAGAACAAAACAACTATTTCATATACAAATGTATACTTAAAGGAACAATTTCTCTTACATTTTATACTCTGCAGCTGGTATAACAAGTCACCAATAAAATATTAAAACATTAAGGTGCATTGTCCCTTTAATTTCTTGCCTGTGGTGTTTTAATCAAACATTTGCTGGCATGGAGAGATATTATGAAAAATTACATTGTTTATAGTGCACTGTACCATAACTTCATTGTTATTTTCATATGAATAGGTTTTCCTTTAAGAGTAATTAGTGTTTTGGGTATTTTGATAAAAGTTTGCCACCTTTTAACTGGTGAAAAAACAGTGAGAACTGTAGTGCGAAAATGTTTTCTGCATTACGCTGGGAATTAAAATGTTATATATGCCCATGGAATGCTCACATTTTGTGAAAAAAATAAAATTACGCATTGTATTTTGTACTTTTTGTAATTTCATGCTTTTTTGGTGCACTAGAGTACTTAAATTACGACTTGCGCATTGCATATTTAATACGATTTTTTCCTGTGAAATTCTTTTTAAGAATTGGATCAGCGGCGGTTTCCACTTGAGGCCAGCAGTACTTTGGAGGTCCTGTGTTTAACCACTATTTGGTTGTTAAAACACAGTAGAACAGGGTTACTAATCTTAAAATTAGATGCTCCAAGCACGTAATTTTTCCGAATATTATGACATTTTAACACCATTATAAATATTAATGGTAGGAATGCCTGTTAAAATTAATAAAGCTGTATCTGTGTTTACTTCCTGCTAATACTCTTTGGTGGATAGGTATTTCCTGTTGATGTTCATTGGCTGATAGTTACATCCTGCTAATGCTCTATGGCTGATAGGTACAACACGTCCTTTTGCATTCAGCATTAGCATTAAATACATATTGGTACTGCTGTGTTTTCATTTAGATGTTAGATTTAACGTCACAGTTTTAAGGAAATAAATAATATGTTTTTTCATATTTTTAAACAGTTTAATTATAAAGATTAATATGCATTTTGTTTAATAAATAGTGAGAGCTATACAACTACAATACCAGTTAATCTTTTGTCATAATGCTTTGTGATATTTAAAGGGACATGAAACTCAAACATTTTATTTCATGAAAAAATAAAAACAAAAGTTTTTAAACAACTTTCCAATTTACTTCTGTTATCAATTTTGCTTCATTCTCTTCATATCATTTGCTGAAGGAACAGCAATACACTTCTGGGACCAGGCTGAGAACATTAGTAAGCCAATTACAAGTGTTATATATGTACAGCTACCAATATACAGTTAGCTTCCACCTCCCAAGCCTACTTAGGTATACTTTTCATCAAAGGATACTAGAAGAACTAAGTAAATTAGATCATAGAAGTTAATTGAAAAGTTGTTTAATGTCATATGCTCTATCTGAATCATGAAAAAAATATTTTGGGTTTCATGGTCCTTTATATTGTATTTTGCTCAGATTGGGGATCTGAGCTCCAAAGTTCCAACCACTCTGCATTTTCAGATGGTCCCAAAGTTTGGAGCTTTATCCCCTACTCTTAGTGAAACCAGTAACCTCATCCAGACTCCTCACTCAGATCACTGATGAGTTTTACACATAGGTTACAAACTGGTGCATATTAGTGCACCACAAGCCATTCTATAGGGACCAGACAGAAGAATTTATTGGCTGATCAGAATTTATTATGGCTCCCATAATCGCCATATCATAAGATGCTTGTGAAGAAATCAGAAGTGAAATGTCAGCATCTTCTGCATATATCTACTCCAAAAAGGAAAAGAAAGAATCAGCGCTTCTAAGTAGGAGTGGATTAATTGAATGGGTTTAAATGGCTAAAAGTAGCAAGTGTTACAACAATTGTACATAGATATACACAAAAATGTACCTTAGTCGAACAAAGCTATGTAGGGCATATGTTATAGTCCACACAGAAATGTATATGTCCAATAATTTTAAAATAATAATCCAGATGTATAGAAAGATCCACAAAATAAAATAAAAAACTGTGAAGGTAAAATCCAACCTCACACTTTAGTGGTAAAATCCAACCTCACACCCAAACTTCTCTGATGGTAGGCAAAGGTAATTGCTTATGTCCACACCAAAGTGTGTGCTGCTCTCCTGGGGGTGTATCACTTGACAAAGTTCCCATGTTGGGGAACAAAATGGCCATCATGACGTTGACTACACCCTCAGGTGCACGCACCAGGTGTTGACTGCAAGGTGTCTGCTGGAAGACATGTACAATTCTCCAGCAGCCATTAAATCAACAAAGACTTTCTACCTGAACCATTTATTCAGCTGGTCCTGTAAATGCAGCTACGCTGCACCTATAATGGCTTGTGGGGAGAAGTTCCTATTGTGAATTAAATTGAGAGGTGAACCAGGAGTCGAGAAGAGACAGTAAGACTTCACGGCAGTCATCTGCTCTAACAAATTTCTTTGATGTTCTTGTTTTTTTTATATATCTGGTACGCAGATTACCTTGCTTATAAATTTCAAATTCTTGTCATTAAATTATTTCACAGAGCAGGCGGACAGAGATTGCCGGAATTCAACCCGATCGAGTACGATCAGGTTGATTGATACCCCCCTGCTGGCGGCTGATTGGCAGTGAGTCTTTAGGGGGCGGCGTTGCACTGCTAGTGCAATGCTGAATATGGAGAGCGTATTGCCCTCCACATTCAGCGAGGTCTGTCGGACCTGATCCGTACTGTCGGATCAGGTCCGACAGACCTTTGATAAATAGGCCTCAATGTCTGATCTAATAACATACACCAGCACACTTACAGACTGTCCTAAATCAATTAAATTTAAAAAAAAGGCATGGTGCAGTAACAATCTATTTCTTTGTGTTTATGAGCATAGAACGTCCCCTTGTATAAATACATTTTATTATGTATTTATTTATATGTATATAACCATATTCAAACAAACCATCTTGATTTCACCCCCGTGTAGCTCAAACCCATCCCTAGATAAAATCCTTAAATCAGAGATAAAACAATTTTTTCTATTAATAAACCTTTATTTTAGATGTAATAATTATACAGTACATATAATTGAAATATGTAATTTCCATATAATTTCTATGTGTTTTGTTTTGAAAACTATCAAGTGATAATAATTAACTTTAGGTCTCTAAAAGTGCAACATTTTTCAGCAGTATTTTGTGTTGAGCTTGAGTGCAATATTAAACGTACCACTTGTAATATGAGAGATAATAGTGTGTTCCTGTACTGCCCATTAAAGCATAGGCCCTTATATGGCCGTGTTAAGAGTCCCTGATTAACATATTTTTACCATCCACTTGTAATACCAGATTATGTGCTATTCTTAGTGCAGGATCAATGCCCCCTGCTCTATGTGGATTCATCTTCACTTGTAATCTAGACCTACAAGTTTTAAAGAAACCAAGGAGAAATATCTATATTCCAATAATAAAGGGATAGGGGTGAGAATAGAGAGAAAACACTAGTAATTGAGTAGAATAAATGAAACAAGAACCCCCTCTTTGCTGCAAACATATTGCTGGTGGATTTATAGCCTATCTACAGATAGATATCAATCTATCATCTATCACTTTCGGGGAACTTTTGGCTGTACATCCACTAAAGAGAGGTCTGCTTCTTAGGTTGTTATTAACCCCCTGTTTATTTTATCAATGTCCTCCAAGACCAGATACTTGTAAAGAAGCAATGTGTTAAAAATTATTAAAACTGTGTCAACTGAATTCAAAGTGTAGATCCCTGTCAACCCTATTGAAACCACAATAAATTTGTGCTGTTGAATAAGTGCATTATCATCATTTAGACAATTTTTTACAGCAAATATGTTCTTGTCATGAGTTTAGTCAATATGTTGGTATGTATATCCATGATTTATATTTGCAGCAAAAACCTTATTCACCTGCAGTGGAGTTGACTCTTCTGTTATACCCTTGACTACTTAATTGCCTAAATGTTACAGCATCTACTGCTTAAAATGATAGAGCTCCTCAACATAGCTTTTGCCTTGGTTACTCCTCTTAATACCACTGAAAGGCTTTTTGCAGTGCTCCCTGTCTTCTCTATATGGAGCCTGGTCATTTAAATTGTCGCTGAATTTTTTGCCAAATTTGTTTAACACAAGAGCCATAAAAGTACATGTATACATAAGTTATCATTTATCCAGGGACATCTGCCCCCACCTGGATATTCCTCCTCATCTTTAGTACAAACTCCAGAAAAAAAGACAATTAAATCTCCTCTTTTGTCCCTCTTTTAATTCCTCTGAATGTAGCTCCATTTTAAAGATAGAAACACAGTATTCTGGAAGTTGCATAGCATTCTGGTATTTGTAGTTCAGTATTTCCCTATCAGTATTGTGCAACTGCAGTTCTGGACTCTGATAGCCAGCATTCATTGTACAGTGGTGGGGAGTGAGCTTCCCAGAAGGCAGAAAGTTTTGAATGAGGTTATGCCCCTTCCTCCATGCTGTGTGTTTATGTGCTATGAAAGAACAAGATATATCATTAATTCATTAGTAGCAATGTGCAGAGTCCTCCAACTCACATACTGGAATAGTTTGTTTAAAGTTTTGCCAACAGCTCACATAGAGGATTGTTTATTTTGTATATTTTAGGTAATAAATGTGTAAAAGTGTATTAAAGTTTAGCATATAGTGACTTCAAAATTCTAAACCCCTGATATATATGTATATGTTTATTGTCTGGGCGTATTTCACTTTATTGCGGACACCCATGCATTAGCATACTGCTCGTACACTTTGGCATAATAAGGTTTGACTATTTTCTAAATAACTTTGACTGTGAAAGTTTCTTCCATAACATGTGAGTGATTGCGGGTACTTGCACTTTAAGGAAAGCAAAGAAGTTAATGCCTTGATAAATTTGACGGCATGCATGGTAAATTCACAAGAAAGTGTCTTGGTAGGTTAAATAAGATATTAGAATCCATACGTTTGTCAAAATGCCATTTACCTAAGGTAATTCATAAAAGCTAAATAAAAAGGCCATTCATTTCAACAACTGCATTGTGGTGATAATCCTTCTAACTACAATAGGAATAATAATACTGCTTTATTTGTATATTAAACTGCAAAATATGCCAGGCAGCACTTAAAGGGACATGAAACCCAATTTTTTTCTTAAATGATTTAGAAAGAGCATGCAATTTTAAACAACTTTCTAATAAACCTATTATCTAATTTGCTTTACTCTCTTGATATACTTTCCTGAAAAGCATATCTAGAAATGCTCAGAGCTGCTGATCGGTTGCTGCACATAGATGTCTCGTGTGATTGGCTCACCCATGTGAATTGCTATTTCTTCAACAAAGGATATCTAAAAAATGAAGCAAATTAGATAATAGAAGTAAATTGGAATGTTGTTTAAAATTGTATTCTCTACTTGAATCATGAAAGAAAATGTTTGGGTTTAGTATCCCTTTAAGGTGGATTACATGCAGTGTGTTTAGATGACTTGCATATAGATTGACAGCACTTAAGAGAACAGAACAAAACAGCATTTATTTATAGATTGCTGCGTAGTCACAGGTTTGCTCTTGCTACCAGAAAGCTGTTATAATTATGCATTGTGTAAAAAATATAAACTTATAAAGAAACACAGTAAAATGTGAAAACTTGGGCATGTCCAGACCAGGGCCGAAGATGGCCGCAAGAACTGGTAGCTCTGCTGAGCTATTTAGTCTCCGCTATGTATCTGTTTGATGTCACGCCATCCAGCTTAAATTTTTACTCTACTGAATAAGGGACACTCTACTGGATTAGGCAATACCTTTCTTTTTATATTTCAGAGCTATCCAGACCAAACCGTTGGGGACTTTGGCGGCCCTGCGTAAGGGATAGGCCTCCACCCACCACCCCGGGGAACCGGGTAATTAGTGGCTAATCTTACATCCACTTCTACTAATCTAGAATGGAGAAGCTATATTTTGCTGTTAAAGCTCTAATGGAGGAGCGTGAGGAGCAATTTTGTAAGAGAATTGACCGAATCCTTTTGCAGCAGCCTGCAACACCATCAGTGCCTAGCTCAGTTGTGCACAGTGAAATGCTACAGAATGATGTGAGACTTGCTACATCCCAAGGATTGAATCTCACAGATTGCCCAGTGTGAAGGGCAATGAGGAGCTAATGCAAAATCTCCCAGCTACTGACCTCCCTACCTTGATCTCAGAGAAGCATGATCCGGAGCTGTCTGAATATGCTGGGACAGTTTGCAGCTCCTCAAATATCCACCGGCAGCTCCCAGTTGTGTCTCATGGAGCTCCGAGCTCCTCACTAATTGAAGAGTAGCTTCAAATAGTGTGGGGGATACTTCTTCCATAATTATAATATTAACTGTTGTATAGCTTTAGAGGCCCAAAGGTTGCCAGTATAATTTAAATATTTAAATAGTATCCCTCTTAATACGGTGCCATAATGTGTCCTGAAGTCCAAAAGTGTCTTCAGTTAGTGCGGAGGATTTCTCTTCCATCCTTTTTATCTTACTATCTATAGTCCTATAGCTTTTATAACTGCTATAAATATTAAGTGAAGGCACAGGTCCAAAAGTGGCTTGTGTCGCCTAAAAACCCTTAGTTTAGAGAGCTATAAATATTTGGGGTCCATAAGTGGCCTCGGATGTTAATGAGGGTGAAAAAGAGGGGTTCCCATAGGTTTGCTCTTTATATATTTGATGAGTGGGTTATTCTGTTCTGTGAATGTTTTGTAAAAAGCTAATGTTGTTTGTGTGTTGATGTAGTCTGTCTGTACATGCAATATCATCTTCTTGACCTGTAAGCTCTGTATGTTACATGAGCAAACTTTATGTTTTTGTATTTTCTTAAACCCCAATAAAAAATTATTTAAAAAAAAAATAAATGTGAAAACTTGGAATGGAGCAGAAAGAATTGTAATGTGAAAAAAAACATTCAATATATTAAGGGATTAAATACAATTTCAAGAGGAAAGCAATTTCAGAATAAAAAAGGTGTACTATACTTTAAAGGTGACTCAGTGGCATGGGCATCCATGTGCGGGGGGGGGGGGGGGGCAAGGAAGAAAAAGCCCCAGGCTTTTACAAATCTGCAGACTAAATCCTGGGCATAGCCAATATGCTAGTCTGTTAGTTTGGTGACCAACATAGTTTACACAAATCCACAGAGATTAGTTTTAGGGAGAACAATTAATATATTGACTTATTCTAAGAAAAATATTGTAGGATATATATATATATATATATATGTGTATATATATATATATATATATATATATATATATACAGTATATATATATATATATATATATATATACACACACACAGTATATATATACTGTGTATATATATATATATATATATATATATATATAGTGAAAACAAATGTCTGAGTGAAGATCACAATCACTAACGAGGGTGTTGCAGAGTAACTAGCCAGCAATGTGTGAGGTCCGATGAGTTAGGTAGGATAACTCTGGGAGGATCAGTGCTTTCAAATTGTCGGGTGAGTGATCTTGTGGTTGTTGTATCACTCTGGGAGGATCAGCACTGTTAGAAGATACAGTGAGTGATTTCAAGGCACCCTGAGAAGGTTTTGGGGGCTAGGAAGCCTATTTAATGATCATTTATGTGAAAACCCTCACTCTGGGAGGACCGGTGAATTTTCATTTTGCCCCCTGTGAAGCTCACTTGTGGATATTAAAGTTACTAAATAATATGCTTAAGTGCAGGATATGCATTCCATATTGCCTATAACCGCATAAAAAAAAATATCATTGACACTATGGGCTCCATTTATTAAGCAGCGTATGCTGCTTCGGATGCCCTGAAAACGGAAGTTAAGAAGCAGTGTCGTAAAACTGCTGCTCCTTAACCTCTCCACCACCTAAAAGGTGGTGGAATAAATTCATCCTGATCCTATCGGGATGATTAACAGCCCCTGCTAGCGGCCGATTGGCCGCCAGTGTGCAGGGGGCAGCATTGCACAAGCATTTCTGGGGCAATGCTTGTGCAATGATAATTGCGGTCAAGATAGGAACAACACAACAGGCAAATAAAGGGTGCAACTCTGTCAGGTGCTCCACGCCAAGTCCCAAATACTGAAACAAAAGTCCAAAAGACAGCAACACTCACCACTTCCAAGGTATAAGATAATGCAGAATTTATTAAGACACCAACGTCCTTAATCTGTACTGACATGATTAATAAATTCTGCATTATCGTATACCTTGGAAGTGGTGAGTGCTGCTGTCTTTTGGACTTTTGTTTCAATGATAAATGCAGACAGTCCGAATCATGACTGCTCGGCACTTGTTAAATCCAGCCCTATGTATTTAACAATGAACTGCAAGAATAACTATTTTTGTTACATGGGTTATTGACACCTGAGCCGTGCTATGATACGTATACATTGTGAATCAATATGCTCACAATAAGAGAGTTTAAAATGAACTTTGAGCCGTGTTTTGATATATTTCTATATTGTAATTGTATTTGTATATTGTAATTTATTAAGCGCATCATGGGAGATGTGCAATAAGAAGTTCAGAAATAATTGTTTATTTTCACAGCCACAATATAAATGTTGTTGTTTTTCAATGATATGCACAATAGGAAGTTAGCATTAGGTTCACTCAGTGAATTCTCAGGAATGTTACGATGTGCTAGAATATTTAAAGGGACACTCAGGTCAAAATAAACTTTTATGATTCAGAAAGAGTATGACGTTTTAAGCCACTTTCCAATTTTCTTCCATTATCAAATTCTGCATAATCTTTTTATCTACACACATTCTGGGGAACAAGATCCTACTGAGCACGTGCACAAGCTCACAGGGTATACGTATACTAGTCTGTGATTGGCTGATGTCTGTCACATGATACAGGGGGCCAGCAAAATATGAGAAAAAAATATATTTGTCAGAAAAAAATCTACTTTTTATTTAAGAGTAGTGTTATTGCATTGTTTTTATATTATGCATTTGTTAATTATGCAATTCTACTGCATTGAGTGGTCCTTTAATTGGCTCTTAGTCTGCCACTCTCAATTGACATGCCCACGCGTGTTTTCTACTCTTGTTAGCCTTCAATGAGCTGTGCTGGATAGAATATATCCCCCCTCTTTTTTTTCTCTTTATATATACAGTATATTTTGAGTGTTATTGAGCTTCACACATATTGCGGTTTTTTACTAATTGAAGGTTTGTGGAAACCCTGCATTGATCAAGTCTATTGGTGCCATATTTCTAACATACAGTGTATACACATATAAACACATAAATACACATGTATGCACATAAACACACACACGCACACATATATACAGTATATATACAGTATATATATATATATATAGTGTATAAACACACACACACGCACACATATATACAGTATATATACAGTATATATATAGTGTATAAACACACCACTAGCAAGAAGATTACAACTTGCTGAAGGCTCAGGTGATGATTAGAATTTTTTAGCAGCAGATATGTAGATTGTTTTTTTAGACATAATGCTATTGTTCACTTAGGGCTAGATTACCCATGCCCGCTCTCAAACTAACTTTGCTCGACTTCAGTACAAGTTGAAAAAAGACCTGCACAAAGACCTGAAGTAAGAATATCGCGAACTTGTTAATTTGCTCCCCCATAAACTTCAATGGAACAAGAAAATTGGACAAAACATAAAACCCCTACTCGCCCGCTTACCCTAATCGCTATAAGCTCCTTATTCCAAAAAACCCTAAACCGCCATATAGCCCCAATGATAGAGGCACTGAAGTCTTGCTGAAGGGTGTGTGACAAGCACACTTTTCAAAGGTATTTTACAGCAAAAGCAGGCAAAGTTAATAATAAATATGTATTACAACATTTTTTTTAATTTTTCTTAATTAAATAGGAGATTAAGGCCTATATTTATCAAGGTCTGTCGGACCTGATCCGACAGTTCGGATCAGGTCCGACAGACCTCGCTGAATACGGCGAGCAATACGCTCGCCGTATTCAGCATTGCACCAACAGCTCACAAGAGCTGCTGGTGCAACGCCGCCCCCTGCAGACTCGCAGCCAATAGGGGGGTGCCAATCAACCCAATCATACTCGATCGGGTTGATTTCCGGCGATGTCTGTCCGCCTGCTCAGAGCAGGCGGACAGGTTATGGAGCAGCGGTCTTTGTGACCGCTGCTTCATAACTGCTGTTTCTGGCGAGCCTGCAGGCTCGCCAGAAACACGGGGCATCCAGATCCATTCGGAGCTTGATAAATATGCCCCTAAATGTTGAGTATTATGTTCCTTTAATGGTAAAACTAGATCTTATCTACAGTAAAAATATAGGTGTAATGGATAACTTCTAGAAATTTAAAATACAGTGGCAATTGTACTCTACAAGAGCAGTTGTAAGTGACACCACAGCATAACAGAAATAATTTACAGAGGCAAAGTAGACTTTATTGTGATCTGCACTTTTGTGCTCAATATGTCATGGACTTGGGTATAGTTATTTTGCCAAATATAAATAAATCACACAAATGCAATGATTGGCTAAACAAGGGACTACATTTACATGAGATGTTATGCTATTGAACATTGACAAGAAAGAAGGGAAAGCAAAAATCTCACAGCTACTGACAATGTTGCCTTCGCCCAGGTAACAGGGACTAAGGTTCACTTATTGTTACCAAAATTAAATATTGGGACTAGGGATTTATGTGAGAGTTATGAAAAGAGGTTATGGTTTGAGGTTTTGGTTAGAAAACACACTTCTCTTAAAGGGACAGTAAAGCCAAAATTAAACTTTCATGATTCAGATAGAGCATGCCATTTTAAACAACTTTCCAACAAATGCTTCTGTTGCTTCTTTTATCAAATGTGCATTGTTTTCTTGTTATCTTTTTTTCTGAAGAGCTAAATTAGGTAGGCTCATTAGAGCTCAGGAGTGTGCACGTGTCTTTAGTACAGCAGTGTTTTGCAACATTATTTGTAGTTTGTTATACAATGTTGCAAAACACTGTTGCTATAGAGACACGTGCACACTCCTGAGCTCTCATGAGTCTACCTACTCTTCAATGAAAGATACCAAGGGAACAAAGCAAATTTAATACCAGAAGTAAATTGTATAGTTGTTTAAAATTGCATGCTCTATCCAAACCATGAACGTTTAATTTTAACTTTACTGTCCCTTCAACTATTGGATAACATTTTGCTCACAGAAATACAAGAATAAAATAAGCCCATCATTTTGTTTCTGTTACCAAACAGTAACTTCTTACATATTTTGGAACTTAGTTTTTGAAATATCGTTACTGTTTTGGAAGTTTATCATGAGGAAGGTGACTATGTTCTGCTGAAACACTACTTTTTTCTTTATTTATTTTTCCATACTGTGTTCTGTTTGGGACATAGCAGATTTGTAACTTAGATATAAACCTATGCCTTAAAGGGACAGTCAACACCAGAATTTTTGTTGTTTAAAAAGATAGATAATCCCTTTATTACCCATTCCCCAGTTTTGCAAAACCAACACTGTTATATTAATGTACTTTTTACTTCTGTGACTAACTTGTATCTAAGCATCTTCTGACCACCCATAATCACATGACTTTTAGTTATTATCTATTGACTTGCATTTTAGCCAATTAGTGCAGTGTCTGCCACTAGCCACGGGCGTGATCACAATGCTATCTATATGGCCTACATGAGTTTGCTCTCCCCTGCTGTGAAAAGTAAATAAAATAGAGGCGGCCTTCAAGGGCTTAGAAATTATCATATGTACCTTCCTAGGTTAGCTTTCAACTAAAATACCAAGAGAACAAAGCAAAATTGTTGATAAAAGTAAATTGGAAAGTTGTTTAAAATTACATGCCCTATCTGAAACATGAAAGTTTTTTTTGGACTTGACTGTCCCTTTAACTAAACAGTACAAAGCAGAAATGACAGAAAACCCAAGAGGTGTGAGGAACTGAGCGAAGAGAGATCCTGATTATCTTGCTTGACCTCCTCCCTTTGAATCACATGGGCAAGAGATTAATTATCACTTAGTTGCTGAAAGGAGCAGGGACCTTACTGTCATTATTTCTGTAAGATGTAAGTCCATAGCTGGAAGAAAAGGCCGCAACAGAGCTCAATTCAAAAGCAAAGGGGATAAATAAAACATTTATTTCACTTTCTCTGACTCACAGCTTGCTCCTCAGAGCTCTCATCTAGTTTGGCACTAACTCCCTTTCCTTCTCACATCTACTGAACCATTCCAAAGCTTCAGTGTATAAACATATATGACATTTCTGCAGCTATATATAGAGCAGCGACTTTGCCTTTAACATTAACTAGACAGCTCACCTAGCAAACACTGCACACAAAAAACACAAATTGACGTCAATCCCAGGTTAGTAAGAAAGCATCAGTGAATAATCCTATTTTTTTATTGCAGGTTAAACCAACAAAATACAGGCATTATCAAACAAAAACACGTTGGACAGCATTTTCTAGTACAGCAATAATTCAGTGATTAAAATGGTTGATAACATTTGGGATTGAAAAGTGCCTGTACATTGATGAAACATTTAATTAAAGGGATAGTCTAGTCAAAATTAAACTTTCATGATTCAGATAGAGCACACAATTTTAAGCAACTTTCTAATTTACTCCTATTATCAATTTGCTTCACTCTCTTTGTATCTTTATTTGAAAAAGCAAGAATATAAGCATAGGGGCCAGCCAATTTTTGGTTCAGCACCTGGGTAGCACTTTCTGTTTGGTGTCTAAATGTATCCACCAATCAGCAAGTGCTACCCAGGTGCTGAAACAAAAATGGGCCAGCTCCTAAGCTTACATTTAGATAAAGATACCAAGAGAATGAAGAAAAATTGATTATAGAAGTAAATTAGAAAGTTGCTTACAATTGCATGCTCTGTCTAAATCATGAAAGTTTAATTTTGACTAGACTATCCCTTTAAAGGGACACAAGTCAAAATTTACTTTTTTGATTAAGAAAGAGCATGCAGTTTTAAGACACTTTCTAATTTACTTCCATTTTCAAATTTTGCACAGCCTTTTTATATTTACACTTTCTGGGGAACAAGATCCTACTGAGCATGTGCACAGGTGATACATTTACTGGTCTGTGATTGGCTGATGTCTGTCACAAGATACAAGGGGACAGAAAATGGGAGAAAAAAATAAATTTGTCAGAAAAAAAAGCTACTGCTTATTTCAAATTCAGAGTAGATGTTAAATCAATGTCTTTTTATTATGCACTTGTTAATTATGCAATTCTACTACATTGAGTGATCCTATAATCAATATAAAGGACCATTTTTATATATAAAATATAAATATATTTGTATCCACTCAAGATACATGAGGTCACTCATGGACCATCCATCACATATTTTGATTTGGCTAGGGGAGAGGAACGATTGGGAAAAAGAAAAATTCTTTATCATCCTAATTCTTGGGGCAGATATACAATGGATTTAGACTGGGCTCACACACATAGAAAATAGCATAATTATGCAGTTAACAACCAGACAGAAAAAACAATCCTACTCTCTCTAGCTAAAGTAGTGGTTTAAGGACAACCCCTAGATCAATAGATGTAATATATTATGACCAGAAAGTTAAGCATCCCATAGTGGGCATTTCCTTACATACCCTACATATTCAAGATGCTAGAACATATTTGAACATGTGACATATGTACATAGGTAGTACATATGTACATAGCTGGTTAAATGTAGCAGAATAAAATTACTATCCCTACATAATAAAACTAACTATAAAAACGTACATGTACCAGACAAGCAATCATATCACAAAAATGTAAACAGATAAAATACCCAATCAATAATATAGCCCCAAACTTACAATGTGTGAAAGTTCCACATATAAGGGAATAAAAAATCTATATAAAAGAACAAACCCGGCAAGAAAAAGGATTGGTGAGCTGTACATATAGATGCCAAGGTAAATAATCATTCAAAAGCATAATAAAGGGAAATTACGTGTGTTTGAAATTATGAATGTAAGTATAGACAGACTTGAAACAATAATAAGCAGAACTTAAAGCAAAGTATAATATCAGAGTAAGCCAAGTCCAGCTTTATTCCACTCTAATCTTTCAGTAATACATGTACTCCACAGAGACGGGAATGTGTGTCCAGTCTTGCTAAACAAACTTAGGAGGAACCTTAACAACCTTTATAGGAAAGTCTAGAGTGTGTAAGTACTCTTTAGCTTACAGTATGGTAAAATGATGAGAGGTTCGACAGCTCAATTAGGAAGGTCCTATGGAGAAGGCCCCTATACCTAAAGGCATACAGTAAGTATAATTCTGGTCTCCTGCCATCTCGGTACTACTTAAACACTGGATATCAGCAGCCCTTTAGCGATCGCTATGTTCTACTCTCAATGTCAGTACAGGCCATCCCTCCATTTGGAAGTCTCAGCAGTCTCTGACTGGAAGTCTCAGCAGTAAACAGAAGGCACAATGGCATGGGATTAGACTGGTTGTTCTTGGGTGTCGACACCACCATATCACAGGAAGCCAGAGTATGTTAAATTTCAGAAGATACCAGAGCAAATATACACAAAGTCTCTATGGCCCTCATCAAGCACTGAAAATGAATGTACATACTGGAACGTAAGTAGGTCAGCATCACATCTACTGCTATCACAATTTCCTGATAGTACGCACTAGTAGATTTGGAAAACTCTTGGTCGGTGTCTTTATGACGTTAAAGACACAATAAGTTAGCAAACAAAAAAAGACTGAGATGATCCTCTGAGATAACATGCTGATTATCAGTGACCAACCCTCAACATCTGGTCTTATGACCTATCATTACGGCTGCCCAGACACACCCCTGTATTTACCTGTATTATTAATTAACAAAACTGCTTTTCTTCCATTCCCAAATCTAACATTTTTTGTTACACAATGGCAAGCACCCTGTCACCTGGCTCCAACAACCACAATTATAAGGGAGAACACTTTAAACATGTTCAGTAACCACCTTGATAAGGAAGGGAAGGTGATCTTGTACTTCAGTTCCAGAGTTTAATTCTAGATTAATGCCAGTTTGTCTGACCACAATAAGGCCCTACTTTATGGCATATGTGGGATCAAAACCCTTTCCTTTTGACGTGTCATATATTGGTAAAATTTTTACAGCATAAATAAACATCGGAAATCTCTGGTGCCACTTCAAAGTCCAATCAACTCAGAAGTTCTAAAATTACAAATTAATAATAATTATAATAAATATTTTTTGACCGTTATCTGTGAGGCAAAATCAGATTAATTTGCTATTTAGAGAAACAATTTGGCTGATAAAAGTTAAACTAAAGTATGATAATCACATGAAGAATGTATATGGTCATAAATTTCTCATTGAGTGTTCATTTAAAATATATTTCTCTCTCTGTCCTCAAAAAGTGTGAAATATTCTTTTTTTTAGCTTCATGCTTCTTTGCCTTCAATCCAGCTTCATTAGCACTATCCCCCATCTGTTAGTTGTATTTGAGAGAAGTGTCTTCCTTCAACTGTATTATTAATGTGTTGCTCTTGTTGAAGCCAATAGATAATCACTCTCATAGAATGTTCTTGGCAAGTGCTGGACCCAGATGACTACACAATGAGCTATATATTACACTAAGTGATTTAAAAGGAAAGGAAGATATGACACAAGGCGTAATGCACTGTCATTAAAACGTAAAGATACATATTGAGTGGTTCCAAAACAGCTGCACTATTGCAAAGTTCTGGACAGAGACAGAACTGAAATTAAAATGATGATTAAATAAGTATGTTAATTTAAATTACAGAGTAATTTGATGTTCAAAACTTTGTGGAACAATCAATAAACTATGTTGGAAGCCCTTCTATAAACCAGGGTAAGTAAGAATAATTAATCTATATTTATTTAAAAGCACCTACTTGATAGATTATTATTTTTTGTGTGTGTTTCATTGGGCTTTTTGCAGATATAACAAGCTTCAAATTATATCTGTCTGACCCAAAGCAAGCTCAAATACAGGCAAATATGTTTAACTAGGAAATATTACCTGTAAGTAAAGAAGCTAATTTAAGATGTTATTGTATTATAAAATATTGTAAGCAAGCTACCCATGCTTACTGGAAGCCAAAAAAAACCTTTATCAAACCTTAAAAAAAATATGTTCATGCCAATGCCATATTTGAATTTGAATGTCAAAAAGAACACCAATTGCAACAACTTACATCACACTCACACATTATGCAGACTATGGGCCAGATTACTTGGAGCTCTAACGTTTGCACACAAGCAATAAGGGGTTTATCGCGGGTGTTTGCACTCATCGGAGTTAACGCTGGTATTATAAGTTGAAAGTAAACGCAATCGCTTGAGCACAATCGTGATTTACACTGCAATTACCGCGTCCTCAGAGCTCTGGTTACCTGTTTCACAAAACAAAAAAGTTGAACAAAACACATAAAAAACACATTACAAAGTACAGTTACATTCTGTCTAATAAAAATTATTTAAAAAACATATTGCAAACAAAAGTTATAAAAGGCTCAAATATGTGAGGTCTCAGGTGTTAGAAAAAAAGGCTGCCAAAGGGCTTTAACATATATATATATATATATATATATATATATATATATATATATATATATATATATATATATATATTATATATATATGTATGTATATATATATATATATATATTATATATATGTATATATATATATATATATATATATATAAATATAGTACTGTGCAAAAGTCTTAGGCCACCATTAGATTTGTTGTGTTAGCAAAGTTTTAATGACCATCCATATTGATTTTTCAGTCTATTTATTAAGATACAAACAGAAAATACAGAAAATATGTACACATAATATTTAAAAAAAAAACACAATTTTCAGAACAAAATGGCTTCAGGTAAAAGTCAGAATTAAGTGTGATTTCCCTTGTCACTAGCATATCTTGAACTCTTTTGGGGAGACTGTTCTGAAGTAATCTTCAGTTATATTATACCAGGCTTCTTTCAGCACTTCCCAGAGTTCTGCTTTCGATTTAGGTTGTCTTTTAATTCTTTCTCTGTCCAGGTGATCCCATACTGCCTCTGTGGAGGCCAGTCCATAACTGTCACTGTTTTATCAGCTGTTTTTCTCTCCATATATGATTTCACTGCATTTGCAGTGTGCTTGGGATCGTTATAATGCTAAAAAATAAAACCATTCCCAAACAGGCACTTTTCAGAAGAAATAGCATGATGAATTAAAACCTGTCTGTAATTTTCAGCATTCACATCAATGTGGACAATATCTCACTGGCAGACCTGTCTGTAATTTTCAGCATTCACATCAATGTGGACAATATCTCACTGGCAGAAATGCAGACCCAAACCAGGAAAGACCCTCCACCATGTTTCAGTGAAGGCCGTAAGCACTCATTCTTTCTTCTCTCTCCAACTCTTCTGCTCACAAATTGTTGATTATTGGATTGGACACAAAAAATTCTAGCTTGGATTTGTCACTCCATAATATTCTTCTCTACTGATCTTCATTTTAATATTCGTGAGCTTTAGCATATCTTAGCCTTTTCACCCTGTTCCCCTTCCAAAAAGAGGTTTCTTGGCTGCTACCATTCCACAAAGACCATTCCTGATCAAGCTTCTTCGGACTGTAAAAGGGTCAATTTGGCATTCCAATGAAGCTGCCAGGTGCTGAGCTAGATTCTTGTTGCACTTCTTCTAGTCTCTCAAAGAAGAAACCCACAAAATTGTTTTGGCCTTCTATGGGCCTCATCAGTGAGTTGCAGCCACATTCCTCTAAGCACACTGGGCAAGGAGTCCAGGTCTGGTTTCCCCCATCACCCTTATGGAAACCTCCCTAGGGTCATAATAAAAATGTATACAGAGAGAAAAGGGCTCTACCAGGAACAAACATCAGCTCATCAACTAGTTCTATGGTGTTTTACCACCCAGCCTCTTTTAGACCAGTGTGCTTTTCACAGAGAAAGAATTTCCTGAAGTATATCAGTCCATCCATGACTGGACTTCTTTTGGTCGCTCAAAGAAGAAAGCCACACAATTGTTTTGGCCTTCTATGGGGTGCAGCCACATTTCTCTAAGCACACTGGGCAAGGAGTCCATGTCTGGTTTACCCCATCACCCTTAGGGAGACCTCCTCATGGTCATAATAAAAATTTATACAAAGAGAGAAGCACTCTAACAGGAATGAACAACATCTCATCAGTTAGTTCAACTAAAAAAGAAGAAATACTAAAAAAAAATCAGCTTCACATAAGTATGTATGTGTGTGTATATATGTATATAGATAGACAGACAGATAGAAAGATAGATAGATAGATGGATAAAAATGTAGAGTATGAGGAACAGCGCTCATGATTTACAATGTTAATCAAACAAGAAATTTCTAATAGTGTAAAAAAATATTAATCATAAGACTCTGCCTTTGCTTACCTCATCTTTACCTCATGAGCACTGCTCCTCATATTCTACATTTATGTCCATTTTGCCTCATCTGCTCAATGGCGGCAGAATTATATATATATATATAGAGAGAGAGAGAGACTAGAGAGAAATGCACAATGATATTGAGCTGGTTGTTCGTTCCTGTGAGTGCATTTCTCTCTAGTCTCCCTATGTGAAAAAGGGTAACCCAGACGTGCACCCCTTGCTCAGTGTGCTTAGAGGAATACTACTACACCTCACTGACGAGGCCCAACGAAGGACGAAACGATCGTCTGGGGTTGCTGTGTTCCTTGTTCAGAGAGGATTTGTAATGGGCGGGGTCAGACTGATATACTACAGGAAAATTCTTCTTTGTGAAAAGCATTATTGGGCTAAAAGAAGTTGCACTCAGGTAGTGAATCACCATAGAACAGGCTAACAATGATATTGAGCTGGTTGTTCGTTCCTGTGAGTGCATTTCTCTCTAGTCTCCCTATGTGAAAAAGGGTAACCCAGACATAGATCCCTTGCTCAATATGCTTAGAGGAATACTGCTACACCTCACTGATGAGGCCCAATGAAGGCCGAAACAATCGTCTGGGGTTGCTGTGTTCCTTGTTCAGAGAGGAGTTGCCTGGTATTTCGGCGCTGGACTGGCCATAATGGGCGTGGTCAGATTGATATACTACAGGAGAATTCTTCTTTGTGAAAAGCATTACTGGGCTAAAAGAAGTTGCAACCAGGTGGTAAATCACCATAGAACAGGCTAACAATGATATTGAGCTGGTTGTTCGTTCCTGTGAGTGCATTTCTCTCTAGTCTCCCTATGTGAAAAAGGGTAATCCAGACGTGGACCCCTTGCTCAGTGTGCTTAGAGGAATACTGCTACACCTCACTGACGAGGCCCAATGAAGGCCGAAACGATTGTCTGGGGTTGCCTGGTATTTCGGCGCTGGACTGGCCGTAATGGGCGGGTTCAGACTGATATACTACAGGAGAATTCTTCTTTGTGAAAAGCATTACTGGGCTAAAAGAAGTTGCACCCAGGTGGTGAATCACCATAGAACAGGCTAACAATGATATTGAGCTGGTTGTTCGTTCCTGTGAGTGCATTTCTCTCTAGTCTCCCTATGTGAAAAAGGGTAACCCAGACGTGGACCCCTTGCTCAGTGTGCTTAGAGGAATACTGCTACACCTCACTGACGAGGCCCAATGAAGGCCGAAATGATCGTCTGGGGTTGCTGTGTTCCTTGTTCAGAGAGGAGTTGCCTGGTATTTCGGTGCTGTAATGGGTGGGGTCAGACTGATATACTACAGGAGAATTCTTCTTTGTGAAAAGCATTACTGGGCTAAAAAGAAGTTGCACCGAGATGGTAAATCACCATAGAACAGGCTAACAATGATATTGAGCTGGTTGTTCGTTCCTGTGAGTGCATTTCTCTCTAGTCTCCCTATATAAAAAAGGGTAACCCAGACGTGGACCCCTTGCTCAGTGTGCTTAGAGGAATATTGCTACACCTCACTGACGAGGCCCAATGAAGGCTGAAATGATCGTCTGGGGTTGCTGTGTTCCTTGTTCAGAGAGGAGTTGCCTGGTATTTCGGAGCTGAACTGGCCGTAATGGGCGGGGTCAGACTGATATACTACAGGAGAATTCTTCTTTGTGAAAAGCATTACTGGGCTAAAAGAAGTTGCACCCAGGTGGTGAATCACCATAGAACAGGCTAACAATGATATTGAGCTGGTTGTTCGTTCCTGTGAGTGCATTTCTCTCTAGTCTCCCTATGTGAAAAAGAATAACCCAGACGTGGACCCCTTGCTAAGTGTGCTTAGAGGAATACTGCTACACCTCACTGACGAGGCCCAATGAAGGCCGAAACGATTGTCTGGGGTTGCCTGGTATTTCGGCGCTGGACTGGCCGTAATGGGCGGGTTCAGACTGATATACTACAGGAGAATTCTTCTTTGTGAAAAGCATTACTGGGCTAAAAGAAGTTGCACCCAGGTGGTGAATCACCATAGAACAGGCTAACAATGATATTGAGCTGGTTGTTCGTTCCTGTGAGTGCATTTCTCTCTAGTCTCCCTATGTGAAAAAGGGTAACCCAGATGTGGACCCCTTGCTCAGTGTGCTTAGAGGAATACTGCTACACCTCACTGACGAGGCCCAATGAAGGCCGAAACGATCGTCTGGGGTTGCTGTGTTCCTTGTTCAGAGAGGAGTTGCCTGGTATTTCGGTGCTGTAATGGGTGGGGTCAGACTGATATACTACAGGAGAATTCTTCTTTGTGAAAAGCATTACTGGGCTAAAAAGAAGTTGCACCGAGATGGTAAATCACCATAGAACAGGCTAACAATGATATTGAGCTGGTTGTTCGTTCCTGTGAGCGCATTTCTCTCTAGTCTCCCTATATAAAAAAGGGTAACCCAGACGTGGACCCCTTGCTCAGTGTGCTTAGAGGAATATTGCTACACCTCACTGACGAGGCCCAATGAAGGCTGAAATGATCGTCTGGGGTTGCTGTGCTCCTTGTTCAGAGAGGAGTTGCCTGGTATTTCGGAGCTGAACTGGCCGTAATGGGCGGGGTCAGACTGATATACTACAGGAGAATTCTTCTTTGTGAAAAGCATTACTGGGCTAAAAGAAGTTGCACCCAGGTGGTGAATCACCATAGAACAGGCTAACAATGATATTGAGCTGGTTGTTCGTTCCTGTGAGTGCATTTCTCTCTAGTCTCCCTATGTGAAAAAGAATAACCCAGACGTGGACCCCTTGCTCAGTGTGCTTAGAAGAATACGGCTACACCTTACTGACGAGGCCCAATGAAGGACGAAACGATCGTCTGGGGTTGCTGTGTTCCTTGTTCAGAGAGGAGTTGCCTGGTATTTCGGTGCTGGACTGGCTGTAATGGGCGGGGTCAGACTGATATACTACAGGAGAATTCTTCTTTGTGAAAAGCATTACTGGGCTAAAAGAAGTTGCACCCAGGTGGTGAATCACCATAGAACAGGCTAACAATGATATTGAGCTGGTTGTTCATTCCTGTGAGTGCGTTTCTCTCTAGTCTCCCTATGTGAAAAAGGGTAACCCAGACGTGGACCCCTTGCTCAGTGTACTTAGAAGAATACTGCTACACCTCACTGACGAGGCCAAATGAAGGACAAAACGATTGTCTGGGGTTGCCTGGTATTTCGGTGCTGGACTGGCTGTAGTGGGCGGGGTCAGACTGATATACTACAGGAGAATTCTTCTTTGTGAAAAGCATTACTGGGCTAAAAGAAGTTGCCCCCAGGTGGTGAATCACCATAGAACAGGCTAACAATGATATTCAGCTGGTTGTTCGTTCCTGTGAGTGCATTTCTCTCTAGTCTCCCTATATATATATATATATATATATATATATATATATATATATATATATATATATATATATATATATAGACAGATATACATATAAATGTCATGTATACTCTAAGTGCATTTTAAAAGATGTTATTGAAAGAGTTAAACGGAAACTAAACACACTTTTGTCTTGCAATAGGATAACATATCAGCTGCAATTGATTTCCAATAGCCAACACCCACCATTTGCCTTATATAGAGGAGCCAATCTAGACTTGCTTCTGTAGAAGATGAGGCTAGCCATGGTCATTATATTCTTATAGATTGCCTTTTTTGCAGCTGTTATCTGTTAAAGACATGTGCAGGCCATAAGATGTAATTTTGGATATTTGGAGAAATATATTCAGTGGCTGCACTATTCGGTTTTCATTTTGTTTGAAACAAAATGAAAATTTAATTTTCATTAAACATTTCAATTTGTTTTCATTAAACAAATGTAAATGTTTCAAAGCGACAGTTGAAAAGTTCACCTATAGCTACACATACTCACCTTAACGTGATCTGGAGAGCAAACTAACCTGATCCTCTTCTTGCCAGAGCCCAACCGCGCTAACACTTGGCTTAACGCTCCCGGTCGTGGCCAGGGCTCTGGCAAGTGGAGGATTGGGTTAGCACGCTCTCCAGCGCATTAAGATAAGTAGTTAACCCTTAAAAAAAACTTAAAGGAAACAAATGATTACTGACTAATTTTGTCAGTATTTTTACGAACGTTGGTGCGTTCGTAAATTTGTTCCCACAATCCATCATTTCAAGAAAAGCAGGTGTTTAACACTGAATATACTGATAAACAAATACTTTGATGCTATGGGAGGATCAAACAATCAGGATACAGATATCAAAAACTATAGACCATCCGATT
Organism: Bombina bombina; assembly: GCF_027579735.1. Lineage (NCBI taxonomy): Eukaryota > Metazoa > Chordata > Amphibia > Anura > Bombinatoridae > Bombina > Bombina bombina. The sequence goes on from NC_069508.1 coordinate 142,917,147, forward strand.
TATACCAAATACTGTACATAAAACTACTAGCAGAGAGGAATGATATTAAAAACACAGTATTTGCCTTTATTTGTCCTATTTATGGTAAATCACTGATAATCAATGACAATAAAGAAAAGTTGGTAAAGCTGAATTTATAAATGCCAAAATGATGGTACTAAATATCTGAACTTTCTGTAACCATTTGCAGTGACTTATTTTATTTTTTATTTGAATCAGATAATACCACAATTTTGATAGTTACATTAGAAAGATATAAAATATAAAGTTAAATGGACAATCTCACATGCTCTGATTGGTGAGTATTTTTTTTTTGCAATACTAATCCTTTCTACCTAGGGCCAAGTTTACCTTGGTGTTAATCATTTTTAGCTGGTTAAAAAAAGCTGCTAAGAATAATACAATCCAGTAGTTTACAAATCAGATTTTTCTTTTTAACTCATCAAATTATGACAGCGGAAGATTATGGTTGGCTCCGATAAAAATCATTGATAACTTGCACTCAGTTTGTACTGAGTCTATCAATGACTTTGAGCTTGCTGTTTGTTACCATTAATTATTAAAATCATATATATAGAGATACAGGTCTAGAATTCTAGCAAGTTTCTAGCAAATATTTGCACAGTGGTTAGGCTCTGCATTGCATGATTTTGGAAAATAAAAAATACCTACTTTCTCTGTTTTTGAAATTAAGATTAAATTTCTCTTTCATGATTCAGATAGAGCATGCAATTTTAAACAACTTTCCAATTTACTTCCATTTTCTAATTTGCTTTGTTCTTTTGGTATTCTAGGTAGGCTCAGGAGCTTAGAGCTAGCTGCTGATTAGTGTCTGCACATATATGCCTGCAGTCATTGGCTTATTGATGTGTACAGCTAGTTCCCAATAGTGCATTGCTGCTCCACCAAAAAGGCTCTGGAGCTAGGAGCTTGCTGATGATTGGTGGCTGGACAGAAATGCCTCTTGTGATTGGCTTATTGAAGTTTTCATCTAGCTCCAATTAGTGCATTGCTGGTAATTCAACAAAGGATACTAAGAGAATGAAGCAAAATTGATAATAAAAGTGAATTGGAAAGTTGTTTAAAAATTGTATGCTCTATCTAAATCATGAAAGAAAAAAACTAGGTTTTATGTTCTTTTAATTACATATTTCAGATGTCTAGGAGCTATGCTGCTTATAATTTATATACAAAAGAACAGTTTTTCTCAATTAGGGAACTTTGGATAACCTATGATGAGACTTTGAGCAGGGACAGGGCTTTGACCAAAAAATAGCATTCTTTAAGTTGGGTCTCTCAATGGTTTGGTTTTTGGGAGAGAGCCTTTATAAATAACAATATTTTAGTAGGGTGGGACTCGGCACACTTACAAGGGACATAATACCCATATGCTAAATCACTTGAAAGTGATGCAGCATAACTGTAACAAGCTTACAAGAAAAGATCACATGAACATTTCTATGTAAAAAGGAACATATTTTACCCAAGAATTGAAGGGGGGGAAAACAAGCCAATCAGCATGAGCAGTGCTGAGGTCATGCTTTGCTTTACTGAAATCTCATGAGATTTCATAGCAAACTTCCATTAACTAAGTAGGGAAATAACATGAATGATTGGCTGCTCAAAGTCATTTTACAATAGGATGCAGCTACTGAGGAAATTTTGAGGTAAAATATCTTCCTTTTTTACATAGCGATGTTTTGGTGATATTCTCTAGTCAGTTTTTTCAGCTATGCTGCATCAGTTTCAAGTGATTCAACATATGGGTATCATAAGTATATAGGTAATGATATAAATTATTTTTTTTCCCTTCTGATGAGCAGTCGAGATCTAGCTTGATTTAAACTGAGGTATAATTTTTGAGTAAAAATCGAAAGAGAGAGAACAGCACTCCATGAGATAGAACAGAAGCTGGAATAACTTCCATGCATGTTCATTTTTAATTGAATTCCTCAGGGTGCACATTCTTTTTGCACACTATGCCCCTTCACAGAGAAAAAATATCCTGAAGCATATCAGTCTGACCCTGCCCAATGACAGTCCAGCGCCGAAATACCAGGCAATTCTTCTCTGAACAAGGGAAGCAACAACCCCAGACGATCGTTTCGGCCTCTTATGGGCCTCATCAGTGAGGTGCAGTTGTATCTCTCTAAGGGCAAGTGTGCATGGAGTCCACGTCTGGTTTCCCCATTACTCTTAGGGTGACCCAAGAGTAATTTGCATAAAAATCGAAAGAGATAGAACAGAAGCTGGAATAACTTCTATGCATGTTCATTTTTATTGAATTCCTCAGGGTGCCAGTTCTTTTTGCACACTATGACCCTTCACAGAGAAAAAATATCCTGTAGCATATCAGTCTGACCCTGCCCAATGACAGTCCAGCGCCGAAATACCAGGCAATTCTTCTCTGAACAAGGAAAGCAACAACCCCAGACGATCGTTTTGGCCTATTATTGGCATGGTCAGTGAGGTGCAGTTATATCTCTCTAAGAACAAGTGTGCATGGAGCCCACGTCTGGTTTCCCCATTACTCTTAGGGTGACCCAAGAGTAATTTGCATAAAAATCAAAAGAGATAGAACAGAAGCTGGAATAACTTCCATGCATGTTCATTTTTATTGAATTCCTCAGGGTGCCAGTTCTTTTTGCACACTATGCCCCTTCACAGAGAAAAAATATTCTGAAGCATATCAGTCTGACCCTGCCTAATGACAGTCCAGCGCTGAAATACCAGGCAATTCTTCTCTGAACAAGGGAAGCAACAACCCCAGACAATCGTTTTGGCCTCTTATGGGCATTGTCAGTGAGGTGCAGTTGTATTTCTCTAAGGGCAAGTGTGCATGGAGTCCACGTCTGGTTTCCCCATTACTCTTAGGGTGACCCAAGAGTAATTTGCATGAAAATCGAAAGAGAGGGCAGGGTCAGACTGATATGCTTCAGGATATTTTTTCTCTGTGAAGGGGCATAGTGTGCAAAAAGAACTGGCACCCTGAGGAGTTACAATAAAAATGAACATGCATGGAAGTTATTCCAGCTTCTGTTCTATCTCATGGAGTGCTGTTTTCTCTCTTTCGAATTTTATGCAAATTGCTCTTAGGTCACCCTAAGAGTAATGGGGAAACCAGACGTGGACTCCATGCACACTTGCCCTTAGAAAGATACAACTGCACCTCACTGATGAGGCTCCTAGGAGGCCGAAACGATTGTCTGGGGTTGTTGCTTCCTATGTTCAGAGAATTGCCTGGTATTTTGGCGCTGGACTGTCATTGGGCAGGGTCAGACTGATATGCTTCAGGATATTTTTTTTCTCTGTGCAAAAAGCACGTGCACCCTGAGGAGTTACAATAAAAATGAACATGCATGGAAGTTATTCCAGCTTCTGTTCTATCTCATAGAGTGCTGTTCTCTCTCTTTCAAATTATATTTTTTGAGCTTTAGGGGCCGATTTATCAAGTGTCTAGCAATCATGTCCGCCAGACTTGGATAATTGCCGACAGCATACGCTGCCTGTATTTATCATTGCACAAGCAGATCTGGTGATTTGCTTATGCAATGCCGCCCTTGCAGATTCGGGGTGTCAATCAACCCGATCGTATTTGATTGTGCGGATTGCTGTCCGCCGCCTCAAAGGAGGCGTACGAGTTAAGGAGCAATGGTCTTAAGACCATTGCTTCTTAACTTCTGTTTCTGGCAAGCCTAAAGGCTCGCGCGGAAACAGGGGTATACGGTCCCGTTTGGGCCGTGATAAATCGCCCCCTTAAAATCCATATCTTGATTATTAACAGAATTGATGTAACTTGGTACTTCATATATTGCTCTATTTCAATTGAAATAGTTTGCATTTAATGAAACCTCCATTTACAGGTAATTAAGGTGCACTGCTCTGATACTTAACTTTCTAGTAGAACTGTGCTGTTTTCTAATTTAAAAAGTAAGGAAAATCTGCCATTTTTGTTTTTATGATTATACTTTATTTGTTGTATAAACAATGTCAAATCAATCAAATGCATTTCAACAACAACAAAAATAATCATATGAATATTAAGGAATACATGTAAATATTAATATACAAAATGTGTTAAAGGTATATGAAACCAAAAACTGTTCTTATGTGATTCATACAGAGCATACAATTAAAAAAATCAGTTTACATCTAATATAAAATATGCTTCATTCCTATTGTATTCTTTGTTGAAGAGATACCTAGGTTGATACCTTGAGCACTGCCACTACATGACATCTAGTTATTTTGCAAATGGGTTACATTCTTGCAAAACTGCTGTCATATACTGCTCCAGACACGTGCACGCTCCTGAGCGCATGTCCCTGCTTTTCAACAAAAGATACCAATAGAACAAAGAAACAGTCATAATATAAGTAAATTAGAAAGTTGTTTAAAAAAACCTGCTCTGTCAGGAGCATCAGTTGAACCAACCTGACAATCAACAATTGTTTCCTCCTAGGGAACAGCAAACCTTGCTGGTATTCTAGGATCTGTAAGGTGAAAACTGTATTTTTAGGTGAATCAGTCCAACCTAGGCAAGGAAATACTGACACTCTGCCCTGTTAGGAGTGCTCTAGGGTAGACATGAGAAACACAGCATTCTTTGATTATGTAATGTTTGCAATAGCTACATCAGGTAAAAATAATAAAGGTCAATCAGTAGACTGAGCTTGACAAAGGCTGTACGCAGCCGAAACGTGTTGCTCTCTGTTTCTGAGTCATTTTTTGACAACCATAGACATGCTGAATGGACGCTGTGAGAGTTTATTGAGCTCGTTCCTGCTGGAAAAAATATCCCTGGAGCGGCTCTTTTGAAAGTTATACAGGCGTGGAGGGAGGATTACACTTCCTGAGGAACAATTACATACGGCAACCGGTGTAAGTATAAATTTACACCTTGCCTTTGGAATAATATATATGCCTTAAAGGATTCTTCTGTCCTTCTTCTCGCCTACACTTTGCAACTTTGCAGCTTTTCAACTGTTGCCAATGACGAGTCTTGCTATCTCTGCTAATATTAACTAGCAAATAATCAACAAACGGCATTTGTCTTAAAAAGACTATTTTCTTTTAAAAAGAGAACTTTACTTGCAATTCGTTGCTGCACTTGAAATTCACTGCAATATATTTTGTATATGTTAATAAGTCTATGTTTGACCGTATGGAATGATTTTTATGTGACGTGGATGTGATTATTATATGTTGTTATGTTTATGCTGTGCACTACAATTTGTGCCTATATTTTTTTTTTATCTTTGCTAATTATAAATATCTCTGAAATTAAATATATATTGCAATACCTACTCAGGTCTCTATATAAGCCAGATACTATACACATTCAGTCACTTTAGGGCAGCGCAGCTGCATATAATTACTAGCCTGCAGTTCTCTGCAGATATTGTAATATACCATATACAATCCATGGCGTACCCCTTGCCAATGCACTAAGTACCTCCAGGGGTACACAAACCACAGGTTGAGAAACTAGGCTCTACATAATAGATTTTACACAACCAAAATACAGAACACAAATAAAAGTGGTTACCTTATAATTAAAAAGCAAATTAATTTACCCACTTCATCACTTGAAAAGGTTGAAAGGTTGTTTAGCTTCAAATATATACAGTACATATATAAAATATATATATATATATATATATATATATATATATATATATATATATATATATATATATATATATATATATATATATATATATCAATAATCTAATAATCTAAAGGAAATGAGTATAAGTATTTCAAATAGATAACAGGCCAGTTAGTCTCTTGTGTGGTACAACTGCTTATACACCAATTTATCATCAGGGAGATGCATCTGTATGTTTCTCTGAGAAGCTTTTGCTTAATGATTTTGATTAATTGATTTTCTATGTTAAGCAGACTGCTGTTGTTTATCTCAGTATCGGTGGTCACTCACTACTGTATAATTTGCTAAGAAAATGTGTTGTATTGTATTTAAAAATGTTATATATTGGTTCAGAATGCTGATTAAGGATTAACAACAACAAAATAAATCCTAGCAAAAATATTGTTGAGATGAGTGATATTTCCACTGCAATCTTCCTACAGATAGAGAGACACAAAGATTATTAGACATACAGACAAAAAGATAGACAAACAGAGAGAGATGATAGATAGATAGATAGATAGATAGATAGATGATAGATAGATAGATACTATTGATGTTTTATGACATTGCTATTAACATAAAAACAAGAAAATAGAGAGACACACTCAACTGAGACAGAACAAAAGCTAGAAATACTTCAGTGCTTGTCCAGAAGGCCAGTGCCACTCAGGGTGCAGTCTCTTTTAGCACATTATGCCTTTCACAGAGAAAAATTATCCTGTAGCATATCAGTCTGACCCTGCCCAATGACAGTCCAGCACCGTTCATTAGGGTTTATTTTTATTTCTCAGGCAAGTTTGTATTTATTTTAACTAGGAAGAATAGTTACTAAATAGTTATTAACTATTTACTAACTACCTAGCTAAAATAAATACAAATTTACCTGCAAAATAAAACCTAACCTATGTTACAATAACACCTAACACTACACTACACTTAAATAAATTCCCTAAATTAAATACAATTAAATAAATTAAATTAAATTAGCTAAATCACAAAAAACCCCACTTAATTACAGAAAATAAGAAACAAATTACAGATCTTTAAACTAATTACACCTAATCTAAGAGCCCTATCAAAATAAAAAAAGCCCCCCTAAAATAAAAAAAAAAACCCTAGCCTAAACTAAACTACCAATAGCCCTTAAAAGGGCCTTTTGCGGGGCATTGCCCCAAAAAATCAGCGCTTTTTCCTGTAAAAAAAAATACAAGCAACCCTCCCAACAGTAAAACCCACCACCCACACAACCAACCCCCCAAATAAATACTAACTAAAAAAACCTAAGCTCCCCATTGCCCTGGAAAGGGCATTTGGATGGGCATTTAGCTCTATTGCATCCCAAAGTCCCTAATCTAAAAAATAAACCCACCCAATACACCATTTAAAAATCCTAACACTAACCCCTGAAGATTCACTTACTGTCATGTTCTGTCTTAGGATGTTTTGTGAGAGCCTCATTGTCTGGTACAGTTGCTTTAAATGAAGATTAGTAGAAGCCATATAGATTGAAATGATAACAGATTTATTTAAACAACAAAATGCTTTGAACAATTACCTGCTGGGTATTTTAAATGTGCTATTAAGGTATGTTAAGTCCACATATGGCAGGAGTGGAACAAACAAAGTAAGCAAAGATGCAGATTCAAAAGGAAAGTCTTTCTCCTGGTAATAACTGAATTACAGGATTTGCACAAAGCAGGAAAACAAACTTGTAAACAAGTAGCAGGTAAAGTCTATCTGCTGGTAATAACTGAAGTGCAGGATTTGCACAAAGCAGGGAACAAACTTGTAAACAGGTAGCAGCCGGTAAAGTATTTGTCCTGGAAATAACTGAAGTGCAGGAATTGCACAAAGCAGGTAGCAAACAGGTGCAAGGGTGAAGTCTTCCTTCAAATAAGTACAGGAAACAGGTTCTGACTTGTGACAAAACATAACCAATGTGAAAACAAAATGCAGTCTAAGAGCCATCCTTAAATAGGGAGGTTTTGCACAGGATTGGTTCTGAGTAATTCCAAAATTAAGAGCATCTGTGTTATTGCACATGTATAAATACAAGTAAGACAAATAGTAATTTATCAGATCTTTTAAGTTCCATGCTATTGCTACAACTGGCTGTGGCTCAACACGCAAGCAAACCGAATGGCAAGCAAACCGACTGGCAAGCACAGAGCCAAAGGTTCAAATTCCCACACAGCCCTTTCTAGCAGAATGCCTCCAAGACCTTTTCTTTTTCTTTTTAGTCTGGAGGCTTGGTTCATGACACTTACCGGGAGAAGTCTTCATCCAAGCGGCAAGATGTCCTCAATGAAGCCAGCAAAAGTGGTCCTCCAGACGGGCAGAAGTGGTTCTCCAGATTGGCAGCATGTCCATCTTCAAGACATCCGACGCAGAGCATCCTCTTCAAACGACATCTTATTTGTAATGAATATCTCTTTAAGTGACGTCATCCAAGATGGCGTCCTTTAGATTCTGATTGGCTGATAGAATTCTATCAGCCAATTGGAATTAAGGTAGAAAAAATCCTATAGGATTGAGCTCGCATCCTATTGGCTGTTCCAATCAGCCAATAGAATGCAAGCTCAATCCTATTGGCTGATTGGATCAGCCAATAGGATTGAAGTTGAATCCTGTTAGCTGATTGCATCAGCCAATAGGATTTTTTCTACCTTAATTCCAATTGGCTGATAGAATTCTATCAGCCAATCAGAATCTAAGGGACGCCATTCTATCAGCCAATTGGAATCTAAGGGACGCCATCTTGGATGACGTCACTTAAAGAGATATTCATTACAAAGAAGACGTCGTTTGAAGAGGATGCTCCGCATCGGATGTCTTGAAGATGGACCCGCTCCGTGCCGGAAGGATGAAGATAGAAGATGCTGTCTGGATGAAGACTTCTGCCCATCTGGAGGACCACTTCTGCCCGTCTGGAGGACCACTTCTGCCGGCTTCGTTGAGGACATCTTGCTGCTTGGGTTTTTTTTAAGGGTGTATTGGGTGGGTTTATTTGTTAGATTAGGGACTTTGGGACGCAATAGAGCTAAATGCCCTTTTAAGGGCAATGTCCATCCAAATGTCCTTTTCAGGGCAATGGTGAGCTTAGGTTTTTTTAATTAGTATTTTATTTGGGGGGTTGGTTGTGTGGGTGGTGGGTTTTACTGTTGGGCAGCTTTTTTATTTTGATAGGGCTCTTAGATTAGGTGTAATTAGTTTAAAGATCTGTAATTTGTTTTTTATTTTCTGTAATTTGGTGTTTGTTTTTTTGTGATTTAGCTAATTAAATGTAATTTATTTAATTGTATTTAATTTAGGGAATTTATTTAATTGTAATATTGTAGTGTTAGGTGTTATTGTAACATAGGTTAGGTTTTATTTTACAGGTAAATTTGTATTTAATTTAGCTAGGTTGTTATTAAATAGTTAATAACTATTTAGTAACTATTCTACCTAGTTAAAATAAATACAAACTTGCCTGTAAATTAAAAATAAACCCTAAGATAGATACAATGTAACTATTAGTTATATAGTAGCTAGCTTAGGGTTTATTTTATAGGTAAGTATTTAGTTTTAAATAGGAATAATGTAGTTAATGATAGTAATTTTATTTAGATTTATTTAAATTATATTTCAATTAGGGGGTGTTAGGGTTAGGGTTAGACTTGGGTTTAGGGGTTAATAAATTTAATATAGTGGTGGCGACGGGGGCGGCAGATTAGGGGTTAATAAGTGTAGGTAGGTTGCAGCGACATTGGGGGCGGCAGATTAGGGGTTAATAAATATAATGTAGGTGTCGGCGATGTTGGGGGCAGCAGATTAGGGGTTAATAAATATAATGTAGGTGTCGGCAATGTTGGGGCAGCAGATTAGGGGTTAATAAATATAATGTAGGTGTCAGCGATGTTGGGGGCAGCAGATTAGGGGTTAATAAATATAATGTAGGTGTCGGCAATGTTGGGGCAGCAGATTAGGGGTTAATAAATATAATGTAGGTGTCGGCAATGTTGGGGCAGCAGATTAGGGGTTAATAAGTATAATGTAGGTGGCGGTGATGTTAGGGGCGGCAGATTAGGGGTTAATAATATTTAAATAGTGTTTGCGAGGCGGGAGTGCGGCGGTAATAGGGGTTAATATGTTTATTATAGTGGTGGCGATGTCCGGAGCGGCAGATTAGGGGTTAATCATTTTAATTTAGTGTTTGCAATGCAGAAGGGCCTCGGTTTAGGGGTAGATAGGTAGTTTATGGGTGCTAGTGTACTTTTTAGCACTTGAGTTATGAGTTTTATGCTAGTAGTACTACTGACTTTAGAATGCGTTAGGGATCTTGGAGGTCGAGGGTGTACCGCTCACTTTTTGGCCTCTCAGGACCGACTCGTAATACCGGTGCTATGGAAGTCCCATAGAAAAAAGGGTTTACAATGTTTACGTAAGTCAGTTTGCGGTAAGGCCAAAAAAGTGTGCGGTGCCCCTATACCTGCAAGACTCGTAATACCAGCGGTAGTGAAAAAGCAGCGTTAGGACCTGTTAACGCTGCTTTTTCAGCATACCGCAAAACTCGTAATCTAGCCGAGTGTTTGTAGACTTTACCATGGGGATGTGAATGGAGGTAGTGCATTATCTATGCCCTGGAGGAAGGATTAGGGTGGTCCAGGGGTGGGATGGGAGTCAGACAAACTAGGGAGGGGCCATGCTGGGTGGACTAGGGTGCGTTGACTGACATTTCTGGACAGGATTTAAAGGAACATGAAACTCCAAAATTGTCTTTCATGAATCAGGTAGAGCATAGATTTTTAAAATACAAGATAGGAATATATAGGCGCTCTACGTAAGTCACACAGAATCCCAAAATAATGTACAATAAGAAAAAGTAATTATTTTCTATGTAAAGCTCAAAGTAATACTGAACGGCTTAGTAAAGTTTAAGTAAAATTAAGCTCATGTATAAATCAAATTGAGCTCATATATACCTCAATATGTATACACATAGATAAATAAATGAATATAATGAATATAATTCTATATTATATATTGTATTATTTAGTATGGAGATATACAACCTGGTGCCAAAAGAAAAAAGATAGGTCTGTCCAAAGGATACAAAAGTTATGTTGTTATGTCACAGCTCACATGAGTTAATTTCCTTTCCTTGTTGACAGATCTCAAAGAAGTGTTAAACGCTGCAGGCAAATTTCCAATTATGTGTAAACTTGTGTCGGGTACTGCTTTTTGATCTGTTGCCTCTTGTGCTTCAGAATAGAATACAGGAATCTAAGAAAAAAAGAAAAAGCGCATCCTCCGATTCAAGTGATAGAATTTAATAACAACAAATAAGCGCTAACAATATGCACTTACAAAATTAAAAATTAATTACGCCTGTAGAATAACCTCTCCGGTTACAGCTGAAAGACTGTCTTATGCTTCCTCCAAAAACACCACTAGCACCTGGAGTCCTGCGATCTCTGTATGCGGTTCGTTTTAAACTCCAAAGTGTCGTCAAAGCACATGAAGGGTAAAAGCGGGTTGGTCGGTAGCAGAGATAGAGTTAGTTGTCCAAAGTTCGGTAAAATTATTGGTCCTTGATCCTCAACGCGTTTCCCCCGACGCCGGTCGGGCTTTCTCAAGAGGTAAAATTTTGTCTGGTAACTTCGACAATCGCTGGCTTTTTTTGTTTCGTTAGGATAACGCCCCCAGGTTAAGGCAACCAATCAGTACGCTTTCAATAGTGACGTTGCCAAAGAGTGTCCATACTCCGATGTTTTAACACAGTCTGTTATCTAAGATTGTCTTTGTATGTTGCATATTTTGTATACACAATAGTAACGTTCTGTTAGATACACAATAATAACATTCTATTATATACACACATTATAAAGAATATCTAGACTGGCGTTTGATACATCTGAAAGAAGAACATTAAAAATTATCTAAAATTATCTAAAAAATAATATCTTAAAAAATACAATGAAAAATCCCATACTGATACAATGTTAAAAAATACAATAATGCATTTATACATAAACAGTCGAATACATAAATACATAAAAAAAATCCTAAAATTCATTAAAAATGAATATGTAATATGTCATAACAAATGAAATTGATACTTTAAAGGATATTGATGAACTATAATTTATAATTTAATATTCATATCTAAATCGATGTATTTTAAAATATCTAATATCAAATATCATAAATATTCGTTGAGAAATTTTAATTTGATTAAAATGGAAAAATTTCAAGTTAGAAATATAAAATTAAGAATTTGGGATTCAAATACAAGTATTGAGAGACATCCCTAACTATACATAATCTATCTATTCTTGTATCTGTCACATAAAAGCCTGTATGTCTAGATCTACATTTAACCCTTTTGGTACTGAACTATTTAATTTAAAAATCCAGTATGTTTCTTGCTTCCTCAATTGTAGTAATCTGTTTTCTACTGTTGGTGGTATCCAATCAATAACCTGAATTTTTAGGGACCTAGGTTCACAATTGTGAGTCTCTACAAAATGTTTTGATACACTGTGTTTCATTAATTCAATTTTGATATTATATAGATGTTCACTAAAGCGTCTTCTTATTTTCCTTTTTGTACGTCCTACGTATTTTAGGCCACACCCACAGGTGAGAAGATATACTACATACATAGCATCACAATTATTTTTAAATTTTATTTCAAATTCCTGGGAGTGACCTGGATTACTAAATTTGATTGAAGGGTTAATATGAGTACACATACTACATCTGGATTTACCACACCTTTTTGTTCCTTTTTGGTTGGACAACCAGTTACTGTTATGACTATTTGTAGTTGTAATACTCTTTAATTTGCTGGGTGCTAAAATGTTTTTTAAGTTCCCCCTTTTTTTTTGTATATGATTTTTGGATGTTCACTCAATGTGGATCCCAGAATTGGATCGGCTTTTAAGATTGGCCAGTGTTTCTTCAAAATTTTTTGAATTATATTTGAACCCTCAGTGAAAGTGGTGATAAATTTAGCATCTTTATTAATGTCACTGTTCTTTTTGTGTTCCCCCATAACTCTATCATTTATTGTATTATTTTTGTATTTTAATAGATCCTTTCTATCCTGATTTAATGCTCGTGATTTGGCAGTTTGTAATCGACTGTTTTTATACCCTTTCTCAATGAACTTGTTATTTAACATTCTGGCTTCATTTTCAAAATCACTAATATTACTACAATTCCTCCAAACTCTTAGATACTGGCTATAGGGAACATTTTCTATCCAGTTCTTTTTATGATTACTGCTGGCATCTATAAAACTGTTTAAAAAAAAAAAGTTGCCTTAACCTGGGGGCGTTATCCTAACGAAACAAAAAAAGCCCGCGATTGCCGAAGTTACCAGACAAAATTTTACCTCTTGAGAAAGCCCGACCGGCATCGGGGGAAACGCGTTGAGGATCAAGGACCAATAATTTTACCGAACTTTGGACAACGAACTCTATCTCTGCTACCGACCAACCCGCTTTTACCCTTCATGTGCTTTGACGACACTTTGGAGTTTAAAACGAACCGCATACAGAGATCGCAGGACTCCAGGTGCTAGCAGTGTTTTTGGAGGAAGCATAAGACAGTCTTTCAGCTGTAACCGGAGAGGTTATTCTACAGGCGTAATTCATTTTTAATTTTGTAAGTGCATATTGTTAGTGCTTATTTGTTGTTATTAAATTCTATAACTTGAATCGGAGGATGCGCTTTTTCTTTTTTTCATAGATTTTTAAACAACTTTACAATTTATTTCAATTTTCAATTTTGCTTTATCCTTTTACTATCCTTTGTTGAAGGAGGTGCAATGCACTAATATGAGCTAGATGAAAACATCAGCAGCAAGCTTCCAGCTCCCGAGCCTACCTAGGTATTATTTTCAGGAAAGGATACAAAGGAAACTAAGCAAAATAGATAATAAAAGTAAATTAGAAAGTTGTTTAAAATAGTATTCTCTATCTGAATCATGAAGGAAACATTTTGGGATTCATGTCCCTTTACCTAATCCACATAAGGAGTAGGAAACATCCGAAATCCTAAATTTGTACCACCCAACAAAACACAGGTCAGTCGGGAGCTCTGCTGTTATTTTTAAAGACTATAAGAAATGTAATAATTTTGGAATTATCAACTGTTTTAAATACGTTAAATACACAATACTATTTTTATCTTGTTTATACAGCTACTTTTTCTTATAGTATATACAATTTAAAGGATGGTCAACTCAAAATAATTGTATTCTCTATAAAGGGCTAGATAAGGAGCGATAAGGGGTATTTTGCGAGGGTTTGCGTTCATCGTGCTTATCGCTCATTTTATGAGTTGAACGTAAATGTTATTGTGTGAGTGCAATCGCGATTTATGCTAGAATCATTGCTGCGACAGAGCTGTGGATAACTTTTTCACAAAACATAAAAGTTGCACAAAACACATAGGCCTAGATTTAGAGTTGAGCGGTAGCCGTCAAAACCAGCGTTAGAGGCTCCTAACGCTGGTTTTTACCGCCCTCTGGTATTTGGAGCCAGTCATTAAAGGGTCTAACGCTCACTTTCCAGCCGTGACTTTTCCATACCGCAGATCCCCTTACGTCAATTGCGTATCCTATCTTTTCAATGGGATCTTTCTAACGCCGGTATTTAGAGTCGTGGCTGAAGTGAGCGTTAGAAATCTAACGACAAAACTCCAGCCGCAGAAAAAAGTCAGTAGTTAAGAGCTTTCTGGGCTAACGCCGGTTCATAAAGCTCTTAACTACTGTGCTCTAAAGTACACTAACACCCATAAACTACCTATGTACCCCTAAACCGAGGTCCCCCCACATCGCCGCCACTATATTTAAATTTTTTAACCCCTAATCTGCCGCTCCGTACACCGCCGCCAACTACGTTATCCCTATGTACCCCTAATCTGCTGCCCCTAACACCGCCGACTCCTATATTATATTTATTAACCCCTAATCTGCCCCCCACAACGTCGCCGCCAGCTACCTACAATTATTAATCCCTTATCTGCCGACCGGAGCTCATCGCTAGTATAATAAATGTATTAACCCCTAATCCGCCTCACTCCCGCCTCAATAACCCTACAATAAATTGTATTAACCCCTAATCTGCCCTCCCTAACATCGCCGACAGCTAACTTCAAGTATTAACCCCTAATCTGCCGATCGGAGCTCACCGCTACTCTAATAAATTGTTTAACCCCTTAAGCTAATTCTAACCCTAACACTAACACCCCCCTAAATTAAATATAATTTTTATCTAACTAAATAAATTAAGTCTTATTAAATAAATTATTCCTATTTAAATCTAAATACTTACCTGTAAAATAAATCCTAATATAGCTAGAATATAAATTATAATTATATCTTAGCTATTTTAGGATTAATATTTATTTTACAGGCAACTTTGTAATTATTTTAACCAGGTACAATAGCTATTAAATAGTTAATAACTATTTAATAGTTACCTAGTTAAAATAATTACAAAATTACCTGTAAAATAAATCCTAACCTAAGTTACAATTAAACCTAACACTACACTATCAATAAATAAATTAAATACAATTCCTACAAATAAATACAATTAAATAAACTAACTAAAGTACAAAAAATAAAAAAGAACTAAGTTACAAAAAATAATTTTTTTTTTACAAACATTAGAAAAAAATTACAACAATTTTAAACTAATTACACCTACTCTAAGCCCCCTAATAAAATAACAAAGACCCCCAAAATAAAAAAATGCCCTACCCTATTCTAAATTACAAAAGTTCAAAGCTCTTTTACCTTACCAGCCCTTAAAAGGGCCCTTTGCGGGGCATGCCCCAAAGAATTCAGCTCTTTTGCCTGTAAAAAAAACATACAATACCCCCCCCCAACATTAGAACCCACCACCCACATACCCCTAATCTAACCCAAACCCCCCTTAAATAATCCTAACACTAAGCCCCTGAAGATCTTCCTACCTTATCTTCACCATGCCAGGTATCACCGATCGTTCCAGGCTCCGAAATCTTCATCCAAGCCCAAGCGGGGGCTAGACATCCATCATCCGACGGCTGAAGAAGTCCAGAAGAGGCTCCAAAGTCTTCATCCTATCCGGGAAGAAGAGTAGATCTGGACCGGCAACCATCTTCTTCCAAGCGGCATCTTCTATCTTCATCCGATGAGGACCGGCTCCATCTTGAAGACCTCCACCGCGGACCTATCTTCTTCTTCCGACGACTTCCAGACGAATGACGGTTCCTTTAAGGGACGTCATCCAAGATGGCGTCCCTCGAATTCCGATTGGCTGATAGGATTCTATCAGCCAATCGGAATTAAGGTAGGAAAATTCTGATTGGCTGATGGAATCAGCCAATCAGAATCAAGTTCAATCCGATTGGCTGATCCGATCAGCCAATCAGATTGAGCTCGCATTCTATTGGCTGATCGGAACAGCCAATAGAATGCGAGCTCAATCTGATTGGCTGATTGAATCAGCCAATCGGATTGAACTTGATTCTGATTGGCTGATTCCATCAGCCAATCAGAATTTTCCTACCTTAATTCCGATTGGCTGATAGAATCCTATCAGCCAATCGGAATTCGAGGGACGCCATCTTGGATGACGTCCCTTAAAGGAACCGTCATTCGTCAGGAAGTCGTCGGAAGAAGAAGATGGGTCCGCGGTGGAGGTCTTCAAGATGGAGCCGGTCCTCATCGGATGAAGATAGAAGATGCCGCTTGGAAGAAGATGGTTGCCGGTCCGGATCTACTCTTCTTCCCGGATAGGATGAAGACTTTGGAGCCTCTTCTGGACTTCTTCAGCCGTCGGATGATGGATGTCTAGCCCCCGCTTGGGCTTGGATGAAGATTTCGGAGCCTGGAACGATCGGTGATACCTGGCATGGTAAAGACAAGGTAGGAAGATCTTCAGGGGCTTAGTGTTAGGTTTATTTAAGGGGGGTTTGGGTTAGATTAGGGGTATGTGGGTGGTGGGTTGTAATGTTGGGGGGGGGTATTGTATGTTTTTTTTTACAGGCAAAAGAGCTGAATTCTTTGGGGCATGCCCCGCAAAGGGCCCTTTTAAGGGCTGGTAAGGTAAAATAGCTTTGAACTTTTGTAATTTAGAATAGGGTAGGGCATTTTTTTATTTTGGGGGTCTTTGTTATTTTATTAGGGAGCTTAGAGTAGGTGTAATTAGTTTAAAATTGTTGTAATTTTTTTCTAATGTTTGTAAATATTTTTTTATTTTTTGTAACTTAGTTCTTTTTTATTTTTTGTACTTTAGTTAGTTTATTTAATTGTATTTATTTGTAGATATTGTATTTAATTAATTTATTGATAGTGTAGTGTTAGGTTTAATTGTAGATAATTGTAGGTAGTTTATTTAATTAATTTATTGATAGTGTAGTGTTAGGTTTAATTGTAACTTAGGTTAGGATTTATTTTACAGGTAATTTTGTAATTATTTTAACTATTTTAGCTATTAAATAGTTCTTAACTATTTAATAGCTATTGTACCTAGTTAAAATAAATACAAAGTTACCTGTAAAATAAATATAAATCCTAAAATAGCTACAATATAATTATAATTTATATTGTAGCTATATTAGGGTTTATTTTACAGGTAAGTATTTAGCTTTAAATAGGAATAATTTATTTAATAAGAGTTAATTTATTTTGTTAGATTTAAATTATATTTAATTTAGGGGGGGTGTTAGGGTTAGGGTTAGACTTAGCTTTAGGGGTTAATCCATTTATTACAGTAGCGGCGAGATTCGGTCGGCAGATTAGGGGTTAATAATTTAAGTTAGGTGTCGGCGATGTTAGGGAGGGCAGATTAGGGGTTAATACTATTTATTATAGGGTTATTGAGGCGTGAGTGAGGCGGATTAGGGGTTAATAACTTTATTATTGTAGCGATGCGGTCCGCTCGGCAGATTAGGGGTTAATAAGTGTAGGCAGGTGGAGGTGACGTTGAGGGGGGCAGAATAGGGGTTAATAAATATAATATAGGGGTCGGCGGTGTTAGGGGCAGCAGATTAGGGGTACAAAGGGATAATGTAGGTAGCGGCGGTTTACGGAGCGGCTGATTAGGGGTTAAAAAAATATGCAGGTGTCAGCGATAGCGGGGGCGGCAGATTAGGGGTTAATAAGTGTAAGGTTAGGGGTGTTTAGACTCGGGGTTCATGTTAGGGTGTTAGGTGCAGATGTAGGAAGTGTTTCCCCATAGCAAACAATGGGGCTGCGTTAAGAGCTGAACGCTGCTTTTTTGCAGGTGTTAGGTTTTTTTTCAGCTCAAACTGCCCCATTGTTTTCTATGGGGATATCGTGCACGAGCACGTTTTTTAAGCTGGCCGCGTCCGTAAGCACCGCTGGTATCTAGAGTTGCAGTGGCGTTAAATTATGCTCTACGCTCCCTTTTTGGAGCCTAACGCAATGAAAACCCAGCCATTCTGTGAACTCTAAATACCAACGGTATTTAAAAGGTGCGGGAGAAAAAAAGCATGCGTAGCTAACGCACCCCTTTGGCCGCCAAACTCTAAATCTAGCCGATAGAAAATACATTACAAAGTACAGTTACACTAATAATAACACCATCTAATAAAAAATATTCATAAAAAATATTGCGCACAAAAGTTATAAGGGCTCAAAGATATGAGGTCTCAGGTGTTAGGAAAAAAAAGAGCAGGCAAACGGCTTTAACATAGAGCTACATACATATACATGTCTAAAGATTGATATGTATTGTATATATATATATATATATATATATATATATAAACAGTATCCTACAAAAGTGAGTACACCCCTTTAATTTTTGTAAATATTTTATTATATCTTTTCATGTAACAACACTTAAGAAATTACACTTTGCTACAATGTAAAGTAGTGAGTGTACAGCCTGTATAGCAGTGAAAAATTGCTGTCCCTTCAAAATAACTCAACACACAGCCATTAATGTCTAAACCGTTGGCAACAAAAGTGAGTACATCCCTAAGTGGAAATGTCCAAATTGGGCCCAAAAAGCCATTTTCTCTCCCCGGTGTAATGTGATGCGTTAGTGTTACAAGGTCTCAGGTGAGAATGGGGAGCAGGTGTGTTAAATTTGGTGTTATCGCTCTCACACTCTCTCATACTGGTCACTGGAAGTTCAACATGGCACCTCATGGCAAAGAACTCTCTGAGGATCTGAAAAAAAGAATTGTTGCTCTGCATAAAGATGGCCTAGGCTATAAAAAGATTGCCAAGATCCTGAAACTAAGCTGCAGCACGGTGGGCAAGACCATACAGCGGTTTCACAGGACAGGTTCCACTCAGAACAGGCCTCGCCATGGTCGACCAAAGTAAGAAGTTGAGTGCACGTGCTCAGCATCATATACAGAGGTTGTCTTTGGGAAATAGATGTATGAGTGCGGCCAGCATAGCTGCAGAGGTTAAAAGGGTGGGGGTCAGCCTGTCAGTGCTCAAACCATATGCCGCACGCTGCATAAAATATGTCTGCATGACTGTTGTACCAGAAAGAAGGCTCTTCTAAAGATGATGCACAAGAAAGCCCGCAAACAGTTTGCTGAAGACAAGCAGACTAAGGATATGGATTACTGGAACCATGCCCTGTGGTCCGATGAAACCAAGATAAACCTATTTGTTTCTGATGGTGTCAAGCGTGTGTGACGGCAACCAAGTGAGGAGTACAAAGGCAAGTGTGTCTTGCCTACAGTCAAGCATGGTGGTGGGACTGTCATTGTCTGGGCCTGCATGAGTGCTGCCAGCATTGGGGAGCTACAGTTCATTGAGGGAACCATGAATGCCAACATGTACTGTGACATACTGAAGCAGACTATGATCCCCTTCAGAGACTGGGCCACAGGGCAGTATTCCAACATGATAACAACCCCAAAAAACATCTCCAAAGACGACCACTGCCTTGCTAAAGAAGCCGAGGGTAAATGTAATGGACTGGCAAAGCATGTCTCCAGACCTAAACCCTATTGAGCATCTGTGGGGCATACTCAAACGGAAGGTGTGGTAGCACAAGGTCTCTAACATCCACCAGCTCTGTAATGCCGTCATGGAGGAGTGGAAGAGGACTCCAGTGGCAACCTGTGAAGCTCTGGTGAACTCCATGCTCAAGAGGGTTAAGGCAATGCTGGAAAATAATGGTGGCCACGCAAAATATTGACACTTTGGGCCCAATTTGGTTGAACTCACTTTTGTTGCCAACGGTTTAGACATTAATGGCTGTGTGTTGAGTTATTTTGAGGGGACAGCAAATTTACAGGCTGTACACTCACTACTTTACATTGTAGCAAAGTGCAATTTCTTCAGTGTTGTCACATGAAAAGATATAGTTAAATATTTACAAAAATGTGAGGAGTGTACTCACTTTTGTGAGACACTGTATATAAGTGCATTGGAGCCCTTTGCCGTAGAAGTAGATGAGAGCATGAAAAAAAAACATATTTATGCAATATTCATATTTAATAAAGGTTTTTCGCTATGTATTTACTGTAAATATTTCAGATTCCAATGTTCTGCATATAGTAGAATATGTTCTATGTATTTTGTACTCTTCCCTAAATCTATGTAACATCCCTGTACCTTTAAATCCTAAATACCTCCTATTCTCCACTCTCCCTATAAATTTCCACTTCCAGTGCTTCCAAATTACTTGATTATTGAGAATAATCTGAGCCTTGTTTCGCTTTCTTTACTTGAGAGTAGTTATTGTATCCTGAACTTTTGTTACCATTGAATTACCGGAATCTATTCCCACTTAGCACAGACCCTGTCTGTGTTCTACCAGCTCTTTAGCTACTATCTATATCAGCACTTCGGAATCAAATCCCACATCACATAGACGCTGTCTGTGTACTTCCAGCACAATCAAGCCTCCCCTGACCATCAGACCGGATCTCTATACCTCCTCTCACAGATGCTTTCTATGTTGCTCCAGCTCACCTCTTTCAGCTGCATGCTTTCCGGACCTTGCTCCATAAAACCAACTTCTGCAGACCACCCCGGTCTTACCGCAAGTACTCCGTATACCATACTGCCTTGACTTTCTTTAAGCATATTATATTGAACATTTTGCATTATTCTGAACCATTTAATCTTTGCATATCAAAGTGCCTAAAGCTCTCTATACTAACTGTGTCTTCACTATCAGAACTTACACAACTTGCTACCGTTAGTTTACCAGCTGTTGTCTTACTGAAGAGTTATAATTTATTCTGGAAGTAACTTACCCTGACTTGCCATTGTCTGTGAGTTGTTTCTAAAGTGAACTTTTTGCTCAGTATCACTGCTACATTTCAGGCACTTGCTCATTAACTATAATCTATAGTGAGCACAGTTCACCTCTTCTCTGTAGCTACAAACTTACATATTTTGAAATACACTGTATCCTTTTAGTTAGAAAAGGTTGTTCCTGACAGAATAATCAAGCCTAAAAAAAATTCTGTGTTTTATTTTGCTGTATTCCTATATTTCAAGTACCTAACAAAATTGTATAGAATGGATCCAGCAGAATTAACCACACAGCTGAACACACTCAATCAAAAGATTGATTAATTAGCCAGAGGTCTCATTGAAGTACAGGCAGAAAACACAGTGTTAAAAAATGTAATGAAAAATTGAATGTCTCCTAAACCCAGAGAAACTCCAGAACCTCACATAAATCCCCCAAAGGTATTCAGTGGGAAAAGATCAGAATTTAGAAATAGATAACCAAGGGTAGTGAAAATCTTTGAGGACAGAAAGAAGAGAGGCGCCTTATGGGACAGTATCGCTCGTCACATAGAGGATAAAAAACACAAACAGCCCAGAGCGGGGGTACTCACAAGAGTGGCGGCATAAAGGTATGCCTCACAACGCAGGACGGGACCTTAGTCGCCCGACAGACAAGCCAGCAGGAGAAATCCCAGGAGTCCAGGACCCAATCAGCAACCGCTAACTGTAATACGTCACAGAAGAGCCATCCGTGGTGCGTCCAGTCACCGGCTTCACAGTTTGAGAGGCAGGCAGGCGGACCAACCAAATAATGGCAAACGAAGAGCAGGGATATCACAGTAAAAGGGATTTATTTAAAACCAGAATTTAAAAACATATGCATAGTATGCAATTATGAGCAACACGTTTCTCGACCTTCCGGTCGTTTCATCAGGCTAATGAAATGACCGGAAGGTCGAGAAACGCGTTTTTAAACGGTTTTTAAATTCTGTTTTTTAAATAAATCCCTTTTACTGTGATATCCCTGCTCTTCATTTGCCGTTATTTGGTTGGTCCGCCTGCCTGCCTCTCAAACTGTGAAGCCGGTGACTGGACGCACCACGGACGGCTCTTCTGTGACGTATTGCAGTTAGCGGTTGCTGATTGGGTACTGGACTCCTGGGATTTCTCCTGCTGGCTTGTCTGTCGGGCGACTAAGGTCCCGTCCTGCGTTGTGAGGCATACCTTTATGCCGCCACTCTTGTGAGTACCCCCGCTCTGGGCTGTTTGTGTTTTTTATCCTCTCTGTGACGAGCGATACTGTCCCATAAGGCGCCTCTCTTCTTTCTGTCCTCACAGATTTTCACTTTGACTTCTCCTCTAAGAGTGCTGCCTCGCCTTTCGAGTGTATTGTTGGCTCAAGAACCTCCTCATCTTTGCGATCATCCCCAGGTCAATCCTCATCCCACTTTTTGCGCACCTCCAAGAGAGTCCACTTTCTCTTTCTCATAACCAAGGGTAACCAAGGATAACTGAGTGTAAAGAAGTGGTTATGATATCGAATGATAAATATTCTGTGTGTCCTTCTGAAGTAGATACAAGAAGTGGGATTGTGGGATGTGTTATAGGGCCATTCTGAATTAAGGAACCGTCAATAACTTTCACAAAGATAGGTTTGTGTTTCAAATCAATGGGAATTTTATTGACTGAGAGAAATGCATGATCCATGAACAGCCCGTAGGCTCCTGAGTCTATCATTGCTTTAGTCTTGAGTCGTTGCTGATCCCACTGTAATGATAAACTTAATGAGACATGAGATAAAGGAATATTAACTGTAAGTGAATTTATAGTTAAATTCTTACCCCGTTTTTTTGTCTACCAAGAATTGGACAAATAGAAACCAGATGATCCTTACTTGTGCAATACAGGCATAGATTTGCCATAAGGCGTCTGGATTTTTGTTCCTGTGACAAAGGACCTTTAATTGTGCCAATCTCCATTGGCATGTAACTTGAAGTTGTTTTTTCTGAAAGAGGTGTTGTAGGTTTTCTTGTGTAAGATTCAGATGAGAGTCTTTCTGCTTTTCTTTCACAAATCCTACGGTCGAGTGTGATACTTAATTTGATTAATTCTTCCAAAGTACTTGGTAGCTCTATTCGTGATAATTCATCCTTTAAAGTCTCAGTGAGGCCAAGTCTGAATTGGTTTCTTAAACTGATCTGATTCCACTCAGAATTAGCTAACCACATCTAAAAATCTGTAACATATTCCTCGACTGGCCTCTTTTCCTGCTTTAAGGCTCTTAAGTGGTTATCAGCATTTCACTGTTTATTAACATCTTCATAAAGTGTTGTCATGGCAGAAAAAAAAATCTACAATTGAATTCAGAAATGGGTCATAAATTCTTGCAACCTATTATTCACAATGAAACCACCTACATATACAACTGATAGGATAAAAGTTTGCACTACAATCTCCTATTTATCTGGGGAGCCCAGAACCTGGGCTGATCGATTTTTTTTAGACAAATGACCCAATTCTGAATTCAATTGTAGATTTTTTTTTTCTGCCATGACAACACTTTATGAAGATGCTGTATGTGTTCTACCAGCTCTTTACCTACTATCTATATCAGCACTTCGGAATCAAATCCCACATCGCATAGACGCTGTTTGTGTACTTCCAGCACAATTAAGCCTCCCCTGAGCATCAGACTGGATCTCTATACCGCCTCTCACCGACGCTGTCTGTGTTGCTCCAGCTCACCTCTTTCAACTGCACGACCTCCAGAGGTTGCTCCATATAACCAACTTCTTCAGACTACCCCGGTCTTACCGCAAGTACTCCGTATACCATACTGCCTTGACTTTCTGTAAGCATATTATATTGAACATTTTGCATTATTCTGAACAATTGAAACCGTGCATATCAAAGTGCTTAAAGCTCTCTATACTAACTGTGTCTTCACTATCAGAACTTACACAGCTTGCTACCGTTAGTTTACCAGCTGTTGTCTTACTGAAGAGTTATAATTTATTCTGGAAGTAACTTACTCTGACTTTCTATTGTCTGTGAGTTGTTTCTAAAGTGAACTTTGTTTCTTTTTGCTCAGTATCGCTGCTACATTTCAGGCACTTGCTCATTAACTATAATCTATAGTGAGCACAGTTCACCTGTTCTCTGTAGCTACAAACTTAAATATTTTGAAATACACTGTATCCTTTTAGTTAAAAAAGGTTGTGCCTGACACTCTAACAAACAGCAAACCAATTTCCTGTCTGAGCACGACTCTTCTCAGTGTCAGGTGGAGTGCTGTTGTTTCAAATCTAACAAATTGGAACCAATGGCTGAGAAGCTCCGCTCACCACAAACCCTTATTGATGCACTGAATATTAACACAGTGTTTCAACAGGGGCCAGGGGTGAGACACTAATGAGACTAAACTTAGTAGCTGAACTCTATCTAGTACTTTAATCAGCTCCTACAAAACAAACTACAATTAAATACTAGAAAGTAACTATACATTTATAAATTTGTATATCAAAGAAGGAAATACCTTTATATAAGTTTAGTCTTGATATCCAGATGAATATAAACGTGCATACGATACTTTAATCCAGTTCTCCTGATAGCAGAGGAATCAAGGGTAAAGGAAAGCTAAGTCAGACAGTCCGGGTCTAGGCGTCACAGGGAAAAGCAGCACAAAATCATTTAACAAAAGTATCCACAAACAAGCAAAAGTCGAATACCAAGTCAGTCACAAACAAGGGGTTAATACAAAAACATTGTCAGGGGTAACAGAAGTCAAACCAGTATGTAAAAGTACTAATTACCAGAGTAAGAGGTTTAGTAACTCAATATGCAAGCAAACAACCACAAGCAACAAACACAGAACTAATATAGACTACTGCAATTAAGGCCTGATTGATCTTCTAGGTCTCTTTAATGGTACATCACACCTAACTACAGCACAGAAAGAAACCACTCCTTTTGACATACACTTAACATGACACTTTGCAAACCAAGATCAGGCTTTTTAACATCAATGTATAATCGGTACTTCTGTGAAGAGCAGAAACTTGGAGGACAACAGTGACCACCACCAACAGTCAAGACGTTTATCAACACCTATCTGGGGAAAATCCTCCAATTTCCCTGGCCAAACTCCATCAGCAACAAAGACTTATGCCAGTAGACTTCCCAACTCACTCACTGCCAATAAAGAAATCATGTTCACTCCCTTGTAAGTCCCAGGACTAGCATCCTGATTGTTAGCTAAAGTTCCTTTAACATAAAATGTGGCTACTGAGAAAATGTTGAGCTAAAATATTTTACTTTTTAACAAAGAAATGTTCAGGGGATATTTTCTAGTCAGATTTTTACAGCTATGCTGCAGCACTTTCAAGTGGTTCAACATTTGGATAACATGTCCCTTGAACATTGTTGGTGCTCCATATATTGTACTATCACAAGAGGATGGTTAAAACGTATTGCACAGTGGTAGTATTCTGTGCGCTACAGTTATTTCCCTCAGATTGTAGAATTCTATGGGGACCAAGCTAAAATTATTAATGTTGGATAACACGAATGTGCAAAGCCAATTAAGCACGCAAATGCTGTTCAGGTAGTGGAGTATAACATTTATTTCTATAGCATTTGAAGGTGTATTTGAATAGCAAGCGATAAAAGTTAATATCATTTTTTAAAAGTGTAAAATAAGAACAAAAATGTATCTGACAACTTGTAATATTACTGTTTTATGCTACCATTGAAAGCATGGAGTGCACTGTACATATATGTGCCCTGGATGCTTGCACCCTGCTTTATCCAAAATAGTGACCATGTAACATACTACACAATAATTGCTTGATAAGTGCTGCAACTCATTTATATCAAATTATCACCAAATATCTAACTATCAACAGCAAAGAAAATAATAAGAAGAATTTATACTCTTAATGGGAAGAGTACTAAAAAATTAAATTTAACAATTTAAACATATATTTTCAACATTTCACTCTATTTAATAATGGTTAGTGTGTAGACATCGCACACATGTAAGATTCACAGAATATGTCCCATGATACAGTGGGAAGAAAAATAAAACTTTAAAATTTGTCAGGAAGAATTCTACTACTCATTTGAAATTCAAACTAAGTGCTTTTGCATTTCCTTTTTATTATGCATTTACTGATGCTATTCTACCGTGTTTAGGGGTCCTTTAATAAGTCACACAGTGGATTATATGAATATTTCCTATTTTCAGTGAATTATTTTTCTCTCTCACTTTTTGCTAACCTGAGTTATTGTGTAGCTGATGTAGGTACCCTTAACTGCCTCGTTCAAAATCAAATCATAACCAACCATGTACTGATGGCTTCTACTGAGAATAAAACAACCATCTATAAGTGATTTTCTGGTGTTGCACGCTACTATACCATGCTAAACGGTGAACAATATTACTAGTGATGCACCAAAATAGAAATTCTGGACCGAAACAAAACCTGAAAATCCAGAATGCACTTGGCCGAAAACCGAAACTGATACCGAAAATATCTTCTTTTTTTTCATATTATTTTCAAATATTTTATTTTTTTTAGTTTGTTTGCATAATTAGACTATTTAATGAATGAATCTGAATTGAAAACCTTCAAGCCCCCCCCCAAAAAAAGTCCACACTTTTATTGAAAGTAACACACTAAAATTGGACGAAAAATATATTAAAACAATAATATGCTACACAATAATTTTACCAAGAAAAAAAAAACAGGCAAAAAATGAAAATGTCATTTTCGGCCAAAATGTTTCTGCGACCAAAATTTCGGTGCATTCCTTCTTTAAACAATATTAAATATCAATATACTGTATTATTCTTTATTTAGTTCTTTGTAACAGAATCAGATTTAACAGTTTTTTTTTACCAATTATCCAAATAAAGTATAGTCATAGAAATCTCATTATATGCAAAACAGTAAGTCAAGTAATGAACTTAAACAGCAGCTCTAGGCTAGCATCAAATTTGAAACATGCTACACAATAATTTTACCGAAAATAACAGGCAAAGTAACCGAAAACCGAAATAGCCAAAACTGCAATTTTCGGCCAAAACATTTCTGCGGCCGAAATTTCGGTGCATCCCTAAATATTACAATGGCATATAGTGAAATGCGCTCATGGGACTAGTAGACATGTGAATTCAGACTTCTGTAAATACAATATATTACTAATTTAGCTGTATTCTGTTTGAAAACACAAATTGAGCAGCCCATTTAATGAATAAACAAATAATCAAATCTATATGACACAAACATTTAGTTGATTCATTCATGTGGTTAAAACTGTTACTCTTAAAACTATTTTTTTTCTGTGGGCAATAAAGGCTTTAAATTTACAGTTTTACATTATTCAATAGTGATGAAGCAATGTTCTTGTCATCTGATTGGTCCCTGTTTCAGCCAATGGGTATTTAACCTTCACCTCCTGACACCATAAACATTTTTTTTAAATAATCTTTTTTGTATTCCCAGAGTATGATATATAGATTCCTATAAGTTAAAGGTAGGAACGCTTATTAAGAAAACACTGAAACAGATAGGTGAAGTGAGCCACACTGAATTTCAGACGTGATCTTTCCTTTAAAGGGCAGCATAGTCAAAATTCAAGTTTCACGATTCAGACATAGAGATTGCAATTTTATATAATTTTATATTATCAAATTTGCTTTGTTCTCTTGATATCTTTTGATAAGATCATGCAACAATGCACTAATGGGAACTAGCTACTGATTGGTGGCTGCACACATATCCCTCTTGTCATTGGCTCACCTGATGTGTTTAGCTATCTAATAATAGTAAACCCCTAAAGAAAGGGGGGGGTAGGGAAGGGACTAAAACTCTAGGCTAGGGTCCCCCTAGGCTAAACCTACGTATCCTCAAGGGGGCAGTGCCTAATACCAAAACATAATTTTATAAAACAAATGGGAGATAGATAGGGATAGAGGTAGTATGTGGCACACTTGAAGTCAGAGTCTAGAAAGCATATATTACTGAGCTAGAGAATGAAATAAACATAAAATGTAGCCATTTTGTGAAGCATATACATAAGAGAAAGGATAATCTCAAGGGTACATACCCATGCAGAACATGCAAATTCTGTTCTTATAATATATGCACAGTGAAAGAGATAAAAAAAATCCCGAAAGGAACCAGATATATAAATAAGATATACAATTGTCGCACTAAGAACATCATATATTGCCTAGAATGTACATGTGGCAAAGAGTACGTGGGTATGTCCACAAGAGAACACCTGGGAAACATCCGTAATGCGAAAATGATCTTGAGAAAGAGAGGAAAATCACATCAGTGGCAAAACATTTTTTGGACAAACATGGGGGGGAAACCTGATTTAAAATCCTGGATCCTACAAAGGGTTAAACTTGGTATAAGAGGTGGCAATATAGAAGTGGCACTCCTCAGAGAAGAAACCAAATGGATATTCTGGCTGCAAACCATGGCTCCCTAAGGACTCAATGAACAACTAATGTTTGGTCCATTTTTGTAAAGTTTAAATATAAACATACACCACTGTACTTGTGAGGGAAGTATGGTATATTACATACAATACCACCACTATAATATACATTGACGTGCTATTTTTATGGATAATAATCTGTATATTTCTTCTCTTGTAATCAAATACAAAGAGTACCTATAAATGTTAGTGTTAGTATTAGGACATAATATGAGCTTGATGATTTAAAAAACGTGCTTTTCCGATACGTAATAACATAGAACACCTTAACCCTGTTTATAGGTCCTCATAATATGCTATGAAGATGTGACACACAAATATAAATTAAGAAAAAGAACAAAACCAGTGTTCTCAGGGAATGTTTCATTTGGTTATATGTTCATATATACGGATATTACAATGTCTCAAAGGCCTCTCGTGTAATCCTTACAATAAATATAATAACCTATGTATCGATAAGACATATCCACATCTATCTGTGAAAGTTTTCTTACTTAACTGAGACCGTAATACCAGTTTCAATAGAAAATCTTAATAGGTGATTGGCTGATGCCACCACACCTCCTTCTGATTAAAGATTCCTGACGTAATGACATTGGGGAAGTTCAAACGACCTAGCCGCAATTTGATTTGTGGCGGCGGTCACATGGTCTGGACACACCTCTTCCCAGAATAATTGTTGGCCTTAAATGGCAATATAGAATTAATATAAGAGCAATACATAAATATCTCTTTGGTCTACAATAGATAGTCAATATGGGGTGATATTAGGTAGTCTGCAGTTCTCTATATTTACCAGCATAGCTTTAATATTTATTATAGACCGCCTCTACCTTGGGCCGTTTTTCCCTACTGTATCTTTTGTTCTCACTGGTTTTAGAAGAAGTTAGTTGCTACTATATGTTACTTTCAGTGTGTTTCTTAATACACAGTTTTAACACCTTTGTTTTCTTTATGGTTGGATGGTTCTTTCCCATTCTCTATAATCAAAGTTATTCACACATTGCCCTATTTAATACATTCATATATTATTTGTTGGTCGCATAACGACAGCCGAGGGGGTATAATAGATCCACTTTTTTCACTCACAGGATATCCCATATGTGATAATGATATGTGCTGTTTTGCGGTTCTATACTTATAGCAATTGCGCAAACAATTTAACATATAAGGTGATTAGGTTATATAGATAGTTATTTGGTGATATCACCTGTTTTGATGCAGTAAGTGGGTTCTTTTGATCATGTTAGCGAGCCTCTCTCATATACACCCAGTATTTGTTCTGACATCTACAAGTTATACATTTAGGGTAACTTTGTGTATTTAATAATAATAAGGTGGGCACAGCATGAGTCACATGATTAAGGTCTATTGAGACCGAAACGTCGTGCTGTGTTTTTTGATGTCCCAATAAAGCAACTTTGTATCATTATCATTGTGGTGCTGTTCCCATTTTTTTATTTTTTCTAACTTTGTGTATTTGCCACTAATAAATCTTAATATTGTGATCTAACATTATATTTCATGTTTATTTCGTCCTCTAGCTCAGTAATATATGTTTTCTAGACTCTGAGTTCAAGTGTGCCACATAATACCTCTATCCCTATCTCTATCCCCTTTTTTATAAAATTGTGTTTAGCTATCTCCCAGTAGTGCATTTCTGCTCCAACAAAGAATACCAAGAAAATTAAGCAAATTTGATAATAGTAAATTGGAAAGTTTTTAAAATGATATGCTCTATCTGTATAATGAGGTTCCTCAGTAGCTTATTCACTAAATTTACTAAACAGCCACTCCAGCTTTTTGAACCTCACTAGTCACCTACAGCTTCACTAGTTTTATATATATATATATATATATATATATATATATATATATATATAAGTCTAGGCAGCTGATTCACTAAAGCTCCCTCTGCAACAAACGTTCCATGATAAATGTTCTTCCAGGAATGGACCCAGAGATTAAAAATTCAACACTATGTAAAACAAGTGGAGAAGATTAAGACTAATATGTAGACAGAGGTTGGCAACTGTCAGGCAGATGAGGTACCAGGAAGGAAATAAGTCAGGAACAAGCTGAAGTTGGTAGCAGGCTGGCAGAGAATAGAACAGAATTGTTAGGATTGTCGCAGAATAGGCCAAGGTAAAGTCCAGATATGAAATATCAGCAGAAAGGCTTCAAGCAGCAAGGAAGATCAAAAAACAATGCACACCCAAGAAGAGATTCTAACAAACTGGCAACAAAATGGCTGATTCTGTCAGTAGCTTATTCACTAAATTTACTAAACAGCCACTCCAGCTTTATGAACCTCACTAGTCACCTACAGCTTCACTAGTTTTATATATATATATATATATATATATATATATATATATATATATATATATATATTTATATATATATAAGTCTAGGCAGCTGATTCACTAAAGCTCCCTCTGGAACAAACGTTCCATGATAAATGTTCTTCCAGGAATGGACCCAGAGATTAAAAATTCAACACTATGTAAAACAAGTGGAGAAGATTAAGACTAATATGTAGACAGAGGTTGGCAATTGTCAGGCAGATGAGGTACCAGGAAGGAAATTAGTCAGGAATAAGCTGAAGTTGGCAGCAGGCTGGCAGAGAATAGAACAGAATTGTTAGGATTGCCGCAGAATAGGCCAAGGTAAAGTCCAGATATGAAATATCAGCAGAAAGGCTTCAAGCAGCAAGGAAGATCAAAAAACAATGCACACCCAAGAAGAGATTCTAACAAACTGGCAACAAAATGGCTGATTCTGTCATAAGAAATGCTGATCCAGAAAACTAAACTATTGCACTAAAAATGAAGCAGAATAGATGCAACCAGAAAGCAGATTAAAAAATATGGCATGAGAAAATGACATAAAGCGTCAAAACAACCTCCTTTAACAAGGATTTACCAAAAGTATGACACCCTTATCTCTCCATTTTTTTTCTCTAAACCCTTGTCATAATATAATACCCATAAAATAAAATAAGAATTGATTGGAAAAGGCTGGAAAGGGTTGTTGCTAAATCTACCCCATTGTAATGTATTGTTTATTGCACAGATATCAAATGGAGCTGATATTAGACTGCAATGTGTGTGTGTGTGTGTGTATTAGAATTTAGTTTCACTTTCATTTTTTGGGTATATTTCTAAAAACAAAACAAAAAATAGTAAATTACAAAACAAATGTATATCAAAAGGACACCAACAAAGTAATTTGCTATGATGTTTTTTGAATTGTGTTTTACAATTTCAAATCAAAAGTTGCTTGCATTTCCTCTACTTAATAAATAATTCTTTCTTTTTTTTTTATTCATTTTTTTTGTAAAGTTTCTTTAATGTACAGTGGAATATCTGTGTTCTTTTGAAAAGCAAAGTATTGCCGGTGTATTGCTGTTCTATCTTTAACAACATCTTTGAAACTTCTAAGGTAATGAAGCTGAAGAAAAAAAAGTAGATTTTAATGGGGGATTTTCAGACTCTTGAATCTGAAAGTGTGGATTCCTGTCATCTTGAGAAAGGATGACAAATGATTTTGAGTTTAATTATTTTTGTATCTCCATTTGAAAACTATTCATATATTCACTAAAAGAAAAGGGAATTTATTTTACATTGGCAAAATCCCACAGCAAAAGTCTTCAAATACTCTTCTGTAACAAGCCCAGTATATAACTACAGATGTCCATACATCTGCATAGAAATTTACTATGATGTTTGAAGTCACACATTGTGGAGCAGAAAAAAAATAAAAGGCATAATCTTGGATTTAAATAAATATAATGATTACATTAACTTTACTGATGACTACAGCTAATTATTAAGTGAAGAATGCATTTAGAAAGTACCTGAAAATGCTTTGAAATATTAGCGTGACAGCAGAAGATTGTTCAGATTAACAATTATACGTATTGTTCTAAATTGTCTTCATGTTTAGCTTTCACGCATATCATCATTAACTAATAATATATTTAAGCTGCCCTATATAAAATGTAGGTCATGATAAAAGAGCATCCCATGGACATAATTTTGTGCATAATAAAATATATTCAGAGGGAGTAAAAAAGGGAGAAGATTCACAGCTGCAAAATGATGGACGCCATCTGGTCGTTTGGTTTGGAGAGATGGGTCTCTAGGGTTAATTTATCATACACTGGCAAAGCTTTGTATATACGTGGACAAATTAGAAAGTAAGAGATGAATCAACAAGTCAAGCCTTTATTGTGAGGTTGGATTGTAAACTATGATAAGCTGAGACTGCAGTAAACATTTCCATCTGTATTTTATCATCACGCATTAAGGTTGCAATAAAGCATTGCTTTAGTGGCACTGCATATTGTCACTTGTCTCTAAGAGCACTATAAAACAATGTGATTTGCATACTTTGTGGCTACAAGAATGCTTTTAACTATAACTGAAGAGAGATTGGAGAGAATTATCGGTTCACTATCTAACATAGCATCCAAATACAGCGCTTGCTTTACTATCCCTCCGCATGGAACGTTTAATCATGAATCATGTGAATGTAGCAACCTTAATGAAAATTCTACCTGTCATGCGCTCTTTGCAATCAAATTCGACCCTTCTAGCACTAACCCTATTCATTTTGCAGCAACTTTATTAAAAAATGTAACAATCCTCTGCAAACACAACTGACAATATTACTCATTAAATAAAACAGAAGCTGAATGCAAACAATACTCTAACACAACCAATCTTTTGATTTTGAAACATTTGTTTAAAAAAAAGTGAATTTAAATTGTGTGATGTCATTGGTGATGTCATGTAGTCATTGATGGTATTAATCATGTCATTTGTAATAACATTAAAGATGTTTATTACATCATTCATAATATTACATAGGAAGTCAGAAACAAAGACCAGAGGACAATGATTAAAGGGACATTAAACATTTAGGGCCAGATTATAAATGAAGCACTATTTAACACTAGGCTTACCAGAAGTCCCACTTTTACTGGGATTGTCCCGGTTTGGAGGCGCTGTCCCAGTGTTCCACCCAGTTGTTCATTCTGTCCCAGTAGGGTCGCCACCTCCAGGTTTCAAATCATGTGTCCGGGTTTCAGCCCACCTGAAACCCAGACACATTATTCAAAATGACTGGACTGTGGCTCTCCAGCATAGTTGGATGCTGGTACTTTGCTACATACAGCCCTACGTAGCTTAACGTTCATGTCCTTCAAAGTTTACATTTAGTAATACAGGCTGAGTGAGCAGCATAGGGTTTTTTATTTTGTAGTACTACTTGGTTTATTTTTCTAAGAATTTAACACCCCCCGACCCCTGGTGTCATTGCCGGTAATACACCTTTAGGGGAATCATATGGGTATGACTAGGAAGTACAGACAGGCAGGATTTTTGGCCTAGAACTTGCTTTACTGCATGCAGGATAGCATTTTGGCTATAATCTTCCTGCATTATGGTACAGAGTAGCCTCTTAAACAGCTTTAGCAGGTATGTGTTTCTTTTTTACTTTCATTCAATGTTGTATTTATGCCTTATCAGTATTTGGCTCTGTTCCTTAAAGGGACAGTAAACCTTAAAAATAATGTTATATAATTCTGCACATTATATTAGCCAAACATTTATAAAACATAATATACCCTATTAATTTTTTTTTAAAAAACGCTGTTTTACAGACCTGCTCTCTGTACTCTGCTGAGCGGGTCTGTTATATTTACTCAGCGCATCGGGCCAGCTGTATAGTCGCAGCCCGGCCTGACCGCGCCATAAGACTAAGTGCAGCTCACTCCTGCTCTGTCTGACAGCAGGAGCGAGCTGCTCTTAGTGCTATGGGGCGGTCGGGCCGGGATGTGACTATACAGCTGACCCGATGCGCTGAGTAAATATAACAGACCCACTCAGCAGAGTACAGAGAGCGGGTCTGTAAAACAGCGTTTTTTAAAAAAAAATAAAAGTGTACAATTATGTTTTATAATGTTTGGCTAATATAATGTTATATAATTTTGCACTATGTGCAGAATTATATAACATTATTTTTAAAGTTTACTGACACTTTAATTAGACACATAAAACACATATTACACTGCAGATATTAAATTGTGAAATTGATAAAGTGATAATTATGCTTGATGTTTGGCATTATTTAGAATCTCAGATTTAGATTAATGATTTATTTGCCATGACAACGTAATGGTGCCTTTTTCACTAGGGGGCCGTGTTATGGTCTATTTAAACTGTGTGATTCACTTGTTTGACTGAGGAAGGGTAGAGTATCCACGAAACATTACACACATAAAAGCTACTACTTTAAAAGGACCGGTAATTGCCACACCCCCTTGACCACGCTCCTGACCACACCCCCACTGGCACCGCACCAGGTGGTCCCAGTTTCACCTCTAAAAATGATGGTAAGCCTATTTAACACTTCTACTTGAGTGTTAACTGTGCTAGAAGTAAGCTTTTTGCACTCGTTGGTTTCACTCATATTATGAGTTGAAAGTAAACGGTTTTCACTATCTTGCTAACCTGACAAGCTTAAAAAGCCAAACTTCGAATACCGCATGCATATTCACGTATTCCCCCATAGAAGTCAAACGAGCAAAAAAGTGGGGAAAAATCTAACACCCTACTAATAGAAGAATATGTTCTATTTATCACAAATACATATTTCTACATATATCCAATTTTTCTTGGTACAATATATATCTATACCTATATCTACACATGATTATATATAGGTATAGATATTTACAGATAAATAAAGGAATATCTATTTAGAAATACTTAGAACATATTATGCTATGTGCAGAACATAGGAACGTTAAATATTTACACAAAATACATAGTTAAAACCTTTATTAAAAATGAATATTGCATAAATATGTTTTTACATGTTATCTATTTAACTGCAAACGACTTCAATGCACTTATAGATATGTCTATATATGTGTACATATGTATTTAGGTGTTTATATGTGTATATATGTCTGTAAATACAGAGGATTGGAGGGGCGCCCCAACTTCAATCCCCCAGATGGAGGCAAAAAAAATAGCGTAGATGGGGGAATTATAGTACATTTGGATTTACCCACAGTCGATTGGGTAATGTCTGTTTTACCCGGGTAATCCTAAGATTACTCGCATACCTAACTTTACCCGTAACATATACATCGCTAATGGCTCCAAGATATGAAGTCTCAGGTGTTAGAACAGAAATCCCTTTGTCTGCCTTTATGTTCTAACACCTGAGACTTCATATCTTTGATCCCTTATAAAGTTTTTATGCATTTTTTTTTAATAATTTTTATTAGATTGTGTTATTATGAGTGAAGTGTACTTTGTACTGTATTTTGTATGTGTTTTGTGACACTTTTTTTGTTTTTCGTGACACAGTTACCTAGAGCTCTGAGGATGCAGTAATCATTCTAGCGTGATCACGTTTACTTTCAACGACGAGCGCAAACACCCATGATGTACCCCTTAACGCTCATGCGTAACTGTTAGCGCTCCACTTGTAATCTGACCCTTAGTACATTTTATAAGCATAGTATTGAGGTAATTCCTCGCCTCCTAGCCATGGGTGCTGCCATGTTGAAATGTATCTTTCACTATATTCCAGTGCTGCAGTGTTTGCACATGTGCAGTAACTCTCCTTCAGATACCTGCAGGGTAACCTAGGTACCAAAATGGCAGCACCCATGATTAGAGAGAGGGGCATGAAACGTATTTAATGCTTAAAGGAATAGCTTGCTGATTGGTAGCTACATTTAGATATCAATCAGCAAGCACTACCCAGGTGCTGAACCAAAAACGGGCTGGCTCCTAAACTTAAATTCTTGCTTTTTCAAATAAAGATACCAAGAGAAGAAAGAAAAATTGATAATAGGAGTAAATTAGAAAGATGCTTAAAATTGCATGCTCTATCTGAATCATGAAAGTTTAATTTTGACTAGACTATTCCTTTAATGTTCAAATTATATTTAACATTGAACATTTCAACTGGCACCATAATTGTACAAAAGTCAGAAAAGAAAGTGGGTTATGTATGTTTTGCCCATTTCATTTCCATATTTTTTAGTTATAAATAGATTTGTTAACTGATACTAACTGTGAGCTGTGCCATTTGTCAATAATAAGCAAAGAAAAAGCCTAAATGTCAAAATTCTAAATTCAAGAAAAAAGTCCTGTGTGACACAAGTTCAATAAATAGTCATTTAGAATTTAAAGGCAATTCAGGGCTAGATCTCCTGTTTGTTGTTTCTTGAGCGATAGCTGGTACATAACATTTGCTCTAAGGAGCTTCTTGTTTTGTCTGGAATA
The DNA here is from genome assembly GCF_027579735.1 of Bombina bombina. NCBI lineage: Eukaryota > Metazoa > Chordata > Amphibia > Anura > Bombinatoridae > Bombina > Bombina bombina. The sequence goes on from NC_069508.1 coordinate 142,953,847, forward strand.
GGGCAGCGGAGCCCAGAGCCAGTGCTAAAGGAACTCCTCCTTTAGCGCAGGATCTGGGATCCGCAGCACTAATTCTCCTATTAGGATGGTTTGGGAGTCTGTGAAGATGAGTTGTATTAGCGCGGCTCCCCAGTGTGCTATACTCAGGGGCAAGTCCAGCAGGAATGCGTGGGAACGGAGTTTCTGCACTATTTTTCCAGGTGGAACTAAGTTCCCCCTGTACAGAGAATAGAAACACATCAGTAAACACTGCTGCTGCTGGTGGGAGAAGCTGGTGCACAGTCTGGTTAGAGGGATAGTGAGATCCTCTCGTAATGGGCAGTAACACTTCCTACAATATACTAAATGGAAGCTTGTCAGCGGTCCTGCTTTGTGATCACCCCACAATGTGGGTAACACATGGTGCTTACATTTCTGTATGGCTTGTTCTGGGGTTATTTAGCCCACAGCAGAAATAGGACTATTGCACCTTAAGTGGGTGAGACTCTGTGACAGAGGAGGAGACTCAGGCCCAAAGGCAACCACTCAACCCTTCATTGTTTTTAATTTGCTTTCATTTACCAAGGTGTACAGATTATATACATATCAATACAGTGTGTATGTGTGTGTGTGTGTATAAAGCAATATTAATTGTGAAAGGGGTGAAAGTCTTGATGAGTTCCCACACTTTTTTTTGTAGAACGTGACCCCTGGCTATAGGTAAGTAAGTACACTGTGTCACCTGCATCAAAGTAACATTTACATTAGTTTTAATGAAAACAAATATAAATGTTAACGAATATTCAGTATTCATTTTGTTTTAAACTAAACAAATACCAAAAAGTGCAGCAAACGATTATTCTGAAAAACTAATTTTTCAGAGTTTTCATTACGAATGATTTGTCCGAAACTAATTATTCGCTGCTGCACATGTCTAATATGTGCTAATACATAGTGCTGGTAAAACAAAGAATATAAAACCTTCCATATAAGTGGCCGCAATCTATAACAATCAGAGAGAATGTAGATTCCTGATAAACCTGAATTATCATAGAATAAAAAGCTAGAAAGCAAAGAGCAGTAAAACTTCAAATACAAACAAGAAAGTTATTTTGTTTCACATCTAGAATAAAGCACAACACAAGATAATCACACCTGTAGGGTCTCACTTAGGGATGGGCAAATGTTTTGCAACATTCAAAAAAATGAAACGAATTTTAACACATTTGTTCATTCGTTTCGAATTTCAAATGTTTGTACAACATTCTAACATTTGTTTAATGTAAAAGTATTAATAATACTTTCTTTAAATGTAATATTCGATTAACATTTTTCTAATAATTCAATTCGAAATATGCAATATTTGAAATAGAAACATTCAAATTGATTGATTTGTAACTATTATGTATCAATCTACTAAATTCCCTACCACATGAACTATTGAACTTCTGAATAGTATTTGTTAAATCGATTGTTACATTTGAAATTTCAAATGTGGACATTCAATCCAATTATGAACATTTAAATTAGAAAGTGACATTCAAAAACTGTAAATAGCATTCGATTATAGAATTTTTAAGATTATTTGTTCAACATTTGATTATCTAAATCAAATTTCTACAATAACATTCGAAAACATAAACAAATTTTAACACATTTGTTCGTTCGTTTCGAATTTCAAATATTTGCACAACATTCTAACATTCGTTTTATGTAATAGTATTTCTAATGCTTTCTTTAAATTTCATTCGATTTATGCAATATTCTAATTCGAAATTTGAATCTATATATTTGTAATAGTATTTCGAATGCTCTCCTTAAAAGTAATATTCAAATTATGCAGTATTCAAATTCTAAAAAATGTAATCTATATATTTCTAATAGTTTTTCTAAGGCTCTCTTTAAATATAATTTTCAAATTATGTAATATTCAAAATAGAAACATTCAAATTGATATATTTGTAACTATTATGTATATATTTACTAAATTCCCTACCAAATGAACTATTGAACTTCTGAATATTGAATGTTACATTCGAAATTTCAAATGTGGATATTCAATTTCATTATGAACATTTTAAAACGAAAGTAACATTTGATTACCAAATTTTAATGGATTTTCATTCTTATCAACATTCGATTGTCCAAAACGAATGTCCACAGGGCTATTCGTTCTACCAAACAAATTACACTTTCAGCACATTCGCCCATCCCTAGTTTCCATCATTAGCTCCTCAGCTTGCTTAAAGGGCCATAATACCCAAATGTTTAAACACTTGAAAGTGATGCAGCATAGCTGTAAAAAGCTGACTAGAAAATATCACCTGAACATCTCTATGTAAAAAAGAAAGATATTTTACCTCAAAAGTTCCTCAGCAGCCACATCCCATTGTAAAGGACTTCTAAGCAGCATATTAGTATGTCTGTCCTGGGACAGCTTAGGGGATGAGCCTTGTGCACTCTCATGCTATTTCCTTATTCAGTTTAAAGGACGTTTACAATGAAATCTCATGAGAGTTAAGTCAAATCTCATGAGGTCACAGTAAAAGAGTTCATGACCTCAGCACTGCTGATGCTGATTGGCTGCTGTTCATTTCTTCATTTATTTATTTTTTACCTGCAGCTGGGAGCAGCTGAGTATAACTTTTTACAAAGAATTTATTCTGCTGAGCTGAGGAGATTGTGAGGTAAAATATCTTCCTTTTTTACATAGAGATGCTCAGGTGATATTTTCCTGTCAGCTTTTTACAGTTATACTGCATCAGTTTCAAGTGATTTAGCATATGAGTATTATGTCCCTTTAATAAATCCATCTAGCTTCAGTTTTGGGAGATTGCAAAAATTATACTGGCTTGGCTGCTTCTCTGCACATTGTATAAAAAAAATGTATACTAAACAAATATGTATTAGTCATAATAAGGATTAGTTATCATAACTGGTCATATTGCCAAAGAGAAGAATAAGTCTTTTAAACCAATTAAAACTTATCTAAACGTATAATGCACTCAGTATCTTTCAAGGTCACGTTCCCAGAGCAAACCTAAACAATTAACATTTCTATCAATTGTCAATGGACACAGATAGCCTACAATAAACATAAACGTTTTATTTCTACTGAAAGTAAAGAAAAACAGTTTTAATATAAACTGCTTGAATATTTGTGTGTGGAATAATGAGGTTTCTGTCCCTTACATTATGTTTTGGCTAGCTCAGTATAAATTAAATATAAAGCAGTTTTCAGATGCCCATAAAGAAAAAGACTGTTTAAACCCAAAGCATTTCTCAATATACACTAAACAAGCAGGGCTATCATTAATGGGATAGTACAGTTAAAATTAAAAGTTCATGGTTCAGACAGAGCAGGCAAATTTCCAATTTACTTCTATTATTTAAAATTTGCAAAGCTCTCTTGGTATCCTTTGTTAAAAAGCATGCCTAGATTGGATCAGTAATACGCTACTGGGAGCTAGCTGGTGATAGGTGGCTGTAATTATGCCTCTTGGCTCACCCAATGTGTTCAGCTAGGTCTCATTAGTGCATTACTGCTCCTGAGCTCACCTAGGTTTGATAACAGAAGCTTCTGTAAAAATGGCATGCTCTATCAGAATCATAAAAGTTTCATTGTGACTTTACTGTCCCTTTATGACAATCATTTTTATAATCCCAGGAAATATTTTACGTCTTCATTAGAAAAATCTATTCCTAAATATTGTCCTAATCATAAACTTACTACATTTAAACCCCAGCTCTTTTCTCTAACCTTATCACAATAGCCTAGTTTTAGTTTAACAACATGTTGTACTCTTAGGGCTCGATTTATCAAGCCTCTTCGGCTGCAAGTTCTCTCAAGAACTTGCTCGCCAAGATTTATCAAGCAGCGGTCACCAGACCACTGCTTCCCTAACATCTTCGCCACCTCTATTGTGGCGAAATTCAATCTCCTCGGTCGAATCCGACCAAGGAGATTGACAGCTCCTGCCCGCGCGTGATTGGCTGTGCTCGGGCAGGGGGCGGGATTGCACCCAAGCGCAAAATTGCGCTCTTGTGCAATGTTAATTACCTGCGGGTAATTTCGCCCCGCCACAGGCGAGCTGAGGCATACAGGGGCGCGTATAAGCGCCCCTGTACGCCTCAGCATTGATAAATCTAGCCCTTAATGTGCCTAATATTGGTTAAGACATTGGCCTAGATTCCTAAAGCTGGTCAGGTTGCCGAGGGGCATTTTTGTAAGGTGAGAACATGTTTGAAATTTGAGCATCACTTTTCCTTTATTCAAAAATTTAAAGTGATAGCACACATTACACCATCTGAATGAATACATGAGTACTACTTTTGTTGTAAACAGAGCACTATTTCTGTAACATATCTCAGCCTAATGTCACTATCCCTTTAAGACTTCCTTCTCTGACTGTTGCATCTGGGCAGTATTCACATTCAGCTTGCTTGCCTGCCTGATTAATCATTCATGCACCTGATTTACCTCAGCCTCTTTTTAAGCCTTCTCAGGTCTAATGTGCTTTGCATTAACATTGAAGTTGTGATCCTGAACAACAGAGGTCTGTGACTATTTCCTGCATGAATTTTACCAACTATTTCAACCTACAGCATTTTCTATTACCAATGCTTAAAATCATCAAATCGCAAGTATCCAAATAATTCCATTTCTGTTTCCTGGACACTGCTTCTTAACAAACTCTGAACTTTATTATAAATCAAGCATACTTTTGGTTACCATCACTCTCTAATTACAACAGCATCTTACTCAGAACTTTATAACTATTTCTCTGCTACAAGTTGTCATTGCAGAAATATCCTGCTGCTATTCAGAACTCTGCATCTTTATGTTCAGCTAAAAGCTTTCATGTGATTCTCCAATATATGTTCAAACAGTAATTGATGCCTTAAACTTAACTTTCACCTCTGCTGCTCTGCTAATTACTGACATACAGCTCTTTATAATATTATGTACTGTGAACCTGCAACAAACCAAGTTTGCATATATATGCACAAACAGTAATTAATGCCTAAACTTGCAGCTTGTCTAAGTACCTGTACAGCTGTGCTTAACTCTGACATACAGCTTTATATAATATTATGTACTGTGAACCTGCAACAAACCTTAGTTTGCATCTAAGTGTCAATCTTCTACCAGTTTACTCTGAAGTCTGAACATTCCACATTGCTTTATTTTTCTCTCATTGAATCCTGTAGCTTCTCCTATTAACTAACTATAAGTCACAGTGAAGTCAGAATATATTGTATACAAATGTTGCACTCTCCATTTATTCTACAATAACTTCTAGCAAATATGAATCACAGAATATCATCTATCCACGTCCAGGATACTCTTCCCCGGGTCAGGGGTCGGTGTCTTCAAATCCCTACCACTGCCCGAGGGTCTGTTTCCTGAGCGCATTTACACCGGATCATGACAGAATGTTAATGCCTAAAAAAGGGATCCACAGTGGTAGTGGATGCACCGACCCTCAAAGGAAAATAAAAAAATTACAACATATCTCAGACCCAAGCAATCCCTAAAGGAAAAACAGAAGATTTTCATACTTTTAAAAATTTAAAGACACAGTACTCCTATTCTAGACTGTCCTCTAATCATGTTCGTGGTTACCATTTTGGTGAAACTGATCCTGAATCTGACTATGAAAATGAAGAGGATTTAACCATAGCTTCAGCAGAAAAAATTCAGATCTTTAAAGATTTAAAGAGACAGAACCACTTTTCTAGAATTTCATCTGTTCCTCATGTTCGTGATTTCCATTTTGGTGAAACTGATCCTGAGTCTGACTATGTAACTGAAGAGGATGCATTCATAGATTCAGCAGAAAAAATTCAGACCTTTAGAGATTTAAAGAGACAGGACTACTGTTCCAGAATACCATCTACTCCTCCTGTTTGTGATTCCTATCCTGATGATACTGATTCTGAGTCTGAATATGTCAACAAGGATGGGAACAGTTAGGGTGTGTGTACTATCCTTATAAGTAAAAAGGATAGATAAAAAGTTGAAAGTTTCTTATCAATGATATCTAGTGAAAAGCTGCTGTATGTATGTATATATATATAGTGGTGGCGGTGTTCCCCCAACACCCCCCACCATTCAAAATTCCAGGGAAGCAATTACAGTCAACTGTGAATTAAAGTTACTTTTATGAAGGTGACTCACCACTCACTGCCTCCTTGGAAAGGGCTTCCTTGGTTTCAGGTGCTGTATCCCATGTGTTGGGGATGTTAATCCTATTCTTCTCACCTCTGGCTGCTTAACATTTAGTTCAGCCAATTGCTTTAGCTGGACAGGTGCTGTTTTTTTCTCCTTTATGGTATCCGTTATTACCAGCTAGCCCTTTTGAAATACAGTCTATTGCAGCATGCTGTTAGCTAACCTCTCGCAGTGTTTATCCATTACCTGTGCTCTCAGTCAGGCCTTTATATGAACTTCAAAAAAATGTATAACAGGAGCACCAGGTAAAGTGATAAAAATGATAAATTTTATTGAAATACAAAGGGTATATTAACCCAGGGTAAGAACACACAAAAAGGAAAAGTTTGAACCAACAAACTGATGAACAAAGGCCTTTGTTCATCAGTTTGTTGGTTCAAACTTTTCCTTTTTGTGTGTTCTTACCCTGGGTTAATATACCCTTTGTATTTCAATAAAATTTATAATTTTTATCACTTTACCTGGTGCTCCTGTTATACATTTTTTTGAATGTCAACAAGGAGCATGACTTCACAGATCCAGCTGAATTGGCATTAGACTGGTGTGAGCGCAACTTTAATTCGCCACAAACTCAGACAAAACCTCAACCTATTTGCTATAATGACATCCTTGGTTGTTATATTTACAATATGGATGATACAGACAGCTCCCATCATGAAACCTCTCATGGAAATACTGATCTTCCTATTTCTGATATTACCATAGATTCGTTAGATTGAACAGATTCAGAGCTGGAAGAAAAGACATCTGGTTTACAGACTGCTGTTTGGAGAAAAGGTCCCCTCAAATACTATGCTGATTTATCACATCAGAATTATGCATCCAGTGATGAAGAGGATTTCTGTTCTCAACCTTACTACAAGCCATAATGGCAGCAACCTAAGAAGCCTCATACTGGGAAGAAATATCAGTTATCTAAGCTCTCTAAGAAAAAGAAGAAGAAGAAAGTCCTTCTGCCCACAGAAAATCAGAAGTGCAAAGAGGAAACTCAGCCTGATTCCCCTGTTTTAGTTTCTGTTGTACCAGACCCTCTCTTGCCTCCTGTCACTGTCAACACCGAGCTGGATGATGTCTATAGTCACTATCAGTCTGTTCTTAAAGCATCTAATGGTATCTCTTCTCAGACTCTACAACAACTACAAAAACTGTTTCCAACTATTGATTTCTTGCATCCCACTCATGCTGCCTCAATGTCTATAAATCCTGTGCTAGAAACAAAAGATAATTTTGTTCCAGATATACAATCTAACAGTTTACCAGAGATAGTCCCTGGAGAATTTAGCTCTGATATTCAAACTCAAATAAGAATGCCTGCTGAACCCCAGACAACTTCTCAGTCAGAATCTTGTGTCACAATTCCTCCGCATCTACCTGAGTGTGGCATATTTCAGTACACTTCACCTTCTCAAAATTCTTCTGTCATTGCATCTAAGAAATTGTTTCCCTTGGGAGATACTTTGCACCAACCTACATTTTCTACTACATCAGTTTCCTGTACAGGAATTCCTGATACTGAATCCTGTGAGGACAACATTGAACCAAGTTCACAAGTGGACATTCTTGACCCTGAAACTTGTACAAAACTTCTTCAAGAAGATTCCCCAGTGGCCAATCCTGTCCCTGTTTTCCATGATGATACCACTAAATCTGGCATCAAGGTGGACTCTCCTGTTTTTGACCCTGGTATGGGTATTCCTTTGTTTAACCCAGAAATGGGTGTAATAATACTTGATCCTGAAGATAGCCATGCCCTCTGCTCAGAAGTGAGTATGGTTCTTGGCTCTAAAGTGGGTCTTGTAAATTCTTTGTTTGTGAACCCTGAAGAAAGCCTTGCCCTCTGGGCAGCGGCTTCAAAGGCTAATAAGATACTAGCATGTATTAAAAGAGGTATTGATTCAAGGGAGGAAAGCATAATTCTGTCATTATATAAAGCCCTGGTAAGACCTCACCTTGAGTTTGGAGTGCAGTTCTGGGGACCAATTGCTAAAAAAGATATTGCAGAACTAGAAAAAGTTCAGAGAAGGGCCACAAAGATAATAAGGGGATTGGAGAAATTAACCTATGAGGAGAGGCTAGCCAAACTGGGTCTGTTTTCTTTAGAAAAAAGGCGCTTGAGAGGTGACATGATTACTTTATATAAATATATTCAAGGCCCATATACAGAGATGGCAGAAGCTCTGTTTATTCCAAGAAAATTGTTTCTGACAAGAGGTCATAATTTAAGGTTGGAGGAAAGGAGATTTAATCTCCTGCAACGGAAACGTTTTTTCACTGTGAGAGCAATAAAATTGTGGAACTCATTACCAAAGGAGGTAGTGAATGCCAATACCATAGATACATTTAAAAATAGTCTGGATAAGTTTCTGTATACTAACAAAATTCATGGATATGATTGCTAGTATTAAATGGGTCACAGTTTAATGGGGTTATTTAAGCTTAACTGGAGCTTTTTGTAAGTATTTTAGATTTGTATAGGTTGAACTCGATGGACTTCAGTCTTTTTTTCAACCTTATCTACTATGTTACTATGTTATGTTACTCTGCTCAGAAGAGAGTATGGTTCCTGGCTCTAAAGTGGGTTCTTTTTCTTTCTCTATAGTTGAACCTTGCCCTGGCATGGGCATTCCTTCCCCCAATCCTACTGAGGATATTCCTGAACCTTGCCCTGGTGAGGGCATTCCTACACTTGATCCTATTGAGGATATTCCTGAATCTTGCCCAGATGTGGTTACTTCTGAACCTTGCCCTGGCATGGGCATTCCTTCACCTGATCCTACTGAGGAAATTACTGAACCTTGCCCAGATGTGGGTATTCCTGAACCTTGCCCTGGTGTGGGCATTCATATACCTGTTCTTAGTGAGGACACTTTTGATTCTGAATCCAGTAAGGAGACATTTCATATTGTATTAGAAGATGGCAAGAACTGGACAAATCTTGCACTCTACACTCCTATCTCCTACTTTGAAGAAAGCCCTGCTAATGCGTTAGAAGTGGCTATAGCTTTTTCTTTTGGAGTATATCTAATCCTCAGCCAAGAGGTTAATTCTGAGTATACTCAAATCTATGACCCAAAGGTGGTTAATCTGGTTATCAATTCAGAATGCTGCATCTCTATTTCTGAAGCTGAGGAAAGCCTATTCATATCTCTAGGACTGGCTGCCATTTCATTGGCTATGTACCTGCTCATCTATCATGAAGAACATCCGCCTATATACCCTCAGGATGATTCTGTGGTAGGAACCTCATTGTATGTTACGTTCATGCATTCTCACGATGACTACAAAAAAGTTGACTTCAAGTTTTGCTCTCATCATTGTCAAGAACTTTTGATACCTGAATTACAGGGCCTTTACTTCGTCATTCAACTTTTTCAAGAGATCTCCAACCCTCCTTTCTTGATTTCCGATTGGACTCACTACCTCCATACACCTACTACCGGTTCTCCATATCATTTTTGTTCTCTCTCCTTTTGGATTGTGTTGGGCGCCCGGAGGTCGCCTTTGAGGAGGGCGATCTGTAACATATCTCAGCCTAATGTCACTATCCCTTTAAGACTTCCTTCTCTGACTGTTGCATTTGGGCAGTATTCACATTCAGCTTGCTTGCCTGCCTGATTAATCATTCATGCACCTGATTTACCTCAGCCTCTTTTTAAGCCTTCTCAGGTCTAATGTGCTTTGCATTAACATTGAAGTTGTGATCCTGAACAACAGAGGTCTGTGACTGTTTCCTGCATGAATTTTACCAACTATTTCAACCTACAGCATTTTCTATTACCAATGCTTAAAATCATCAAATTGCAAGTATCCAAATAATTCCATTTCTGTTTCCTGGACACTGCTTCTTAACAAACTCTGAACTTTATTATAAATCAAGCATACTTTTGGTTACCATCACTCTCTAATTACAACAGCATCTTACTCAGAACTTAATAACTATTTCTCTGCTACAAGTTGTCATTGCAGAAATATCCTGCTGCTATTCAGAACTCTGCATCTTTATGTTCAGTTAAAAGCTTTCATGTGATTCTCCAATATATGTTCAAACAGTAATTGATGCCTTAAACTTAACTTTCACCTCTGCTGCTCTGCTAATTACTGACATACAGCTCTTTATAATATTATGTACTGTGAACCTGCAACAAACCAAGTTTGCATATATATGCACAAACAGTAATTAATGCCTAAACTTGCAGCTTGTCTAAATACCTGTGCAGCTGTGCTTAACTCTGACATACAGCTTTATATAATATTATGTACTGTGAACCTGCAACAAACCTTAGTTTGCATCTAAGTATCAATCTTCTACCAGTTTACTCTGAAGTCTGAACATTCCACATTGCTTTATTTTTCTCTCATTGAATCCTGCAGCTTCTCCTATTAACTAACTATAAGTCACAGTGAAGTCAGAATATATTGTATACAAATGTTGCACTCTCCATTTATTCTACAATAACTTCTAGCAAATATGAATCACAGAATATCATCTATCCACGTCCAGGATACTCTTCCCCGGGTCAGGGGTCGGTGTCTTCAAATCCCTACCACTGCCCCGAGGGTCTGTTTCCTGAGCGCATGTACACCGGATCATGACAATTTCTTTAAATTTAAAATTCTTTGCAAGTTTTTTTTTTTAATAATTTTTTATTCGAGGAGTGAAATAAGGCATACATGAGATAAGAAACAATAGAATACAATAGTAATGGAATACAGTTATGGTATAACTTAATCTTTAAAGTGTACAATATATGTTCCTAACAAAGAAATCCAAGGCCCTATTATATACATAGTATGCCTGATGTTCAATATACCTCCAGTATGACACAAGAGATCACTTTTGGACCTCATCAATAATTATTCAATTTATAGGAGGTTATTTCAAAGGAGACCACTATTGGATCTCCAGTGATAAGCCTCATTTTATATTTTTATTTTTCATGGACACAGAAATGAATAATTATGTTGACATAACTTCCAATAGTGACAATATATTAAGTATGTTGAAAGCAAAAGATATGGTATTCTTGGACATGGATGCACCTTATATATAAGCATAAAGACAGAGAATTCCAATAGCACACAACCTGCCAAATATAATGTAATTGTAAGGTACACTATACTTAGGTTTAAGCATATTTGTCTATGAGTAGCCAGCCAGTGAGATATTCTAACACATGGTATGTTTAGTTTTGCATGAAATCCCTTATTAGGGGGAAGTTGACCCATGTATCCCATTGATAATCACTAGGCTATTATGCTAAGAGTACTGAATATCTCGTGCTAAAAGGGTATATTGATAAATATTGGGTTGGAACCTATTACAACAGGATCTGGCTTGTATGAACTGATAGTATTCTATTAAACAACATGAGGTGACTTATAACCTAGTGGGTATTTTTATGAGGTTGGGTACAAACCGGGGCGGGCAAGATCCCACAAACAGGTAGTTCAATAGCGTCTCTGATGTCCATAATGCACTGTCCAATAACAGGTAAAAGGCAGTCTTACAATATGTACCAACCCAACATAACACTATATTACAGAACCACAATTGTTACTCATAGTGATTGCATATTCTTTACCAAACTTTTTTATGAGTTTGCAAGCGGTTCAACCATTATGGGTATCATTATAAGGCTTCGCAAACAGTCTGATAGGCTTGGAAGTCGCTGATGGGCCAGAATCAGGCTGTCTATAGTCCAGTTTCCTACCCAACTCCAGTTCTTACAGCCATCAGGGGTAAGGGGCCTCAAGACAATAGAAAGGCCATCGCACAAAGTAGGCATTGCAAGGTAAGAGAAAATAGGCTCTTGTTGTATGCAGGTAGGAGTTAGAAGTTACTAGCACTGTGATGCTAACTGGAATGGGCATGTGTTTTTGCAGGGGAGTAGGGATCTGCGGTCTCGGTGTCTGCACTCCAAAAAGTGTCATCTCCACTGATCTGCCTATCTCGATGCTGGCCGAAGAGGAGAAACTTCTCCTGGGGCTCTCCTCTATCCTTCCAGTGATGGATGTGTTGTCGGGTATCGTAGGGACTGCCAGGATCTCTTTCTTATGTTGGGTCATAGACTGTTGTAGGTAAGATGGACCCATATAAGGTTCAGCACATGGCTGTCCAGCCTCAAAGCCAATCACACAGAGTAGTGGTGAACCTTCTGATGCAGTTGTTAGTCGATGTCTGGGCCCCGTAACATCGGTATGAACACACTGCTCACTGATGGCTCCAACGTCTCCCGTGACCTCAGGGTAGCATACGTCCAAAGGCGGGTTAAACGGGGCCTGCAGGGTCTCTGCAAACTTCTCTTGGTAGTGGGTAAGCAGGATACATAGTTCCTTTAGCAGGCAGGCATTAGGCCCCATACCCAGGGTAATTAGAGCAGGTACAAGGCATATGTAGTCTTAGGCTGTATTAGAGGAGGCCGCAACCTCAGAGTTAGTTTCGGTTCGTTGTAGCAGGCAGCAATCCCCAATAAAAAGACATCATTTGGGTGATGGATTTATCTATGAACAGATATCTGCTGTTTAGAGTCTGGATGGTAGCTGGATCTAGTGAAATTTTTCAGATATTGTGGGAATACTGGAACAGCTCACAACAATATGACCTATCATGGCACCAGCCCAGAAGTTCCCCCCGCAAGTTTTTAATTTTATTAATTTCACTCACATATCTGGCCTGCTGCATGCCCTGCTTCCTTTAAAGGGACATGAAACCCACAAATTTTATTTGATATTCATGTAACACATACAATTGTAACAAAGTTTCCATTTTACTTTTATTATTAAAGTTGCTTCATTCTGTTGGTATCATTTGTTGAAGCAGCATTAATGCACTGCTGCTTGCTAGCTGAACACATCTGGTGAGCCAATGACATGACGCATATGGTGCTTCTTGTCATTCTCTTGGTATCCTTTGATGAAGGAGCATCAATGCACTACTGGGACCTAGCTGGACACACTTACTGAACCAATGACAAGAAACATATATGTGCAACCACCGATCAGCAGCTAGCAGCCAGTAGTTGTGTCTCCTCAGTATGCATTTCAACAAAGGAAACAAAGAGATCTAAGCAAATTAGATAATAGAAGTATATTAAAAAGTTGTTTAAAATTGCATTCTTTATCTGAATCATGAAAGTTTAATTTTAACTTTACTGTCCCTTTAAATAATGCCTTAACATACTGTTACAATTATTATTATAAACATCATCATTTATTTGTAAAGTGTCACTAAATTCTGTTGTGCTGGACACATGTGTAGGGGTATCTGATAGCACTGATGCATGGTAAAAAAAAGAACTAATAATAAATAAAATAGGCTAACAAAACAAATACAAGAGAAGTGATTTGCAATACATCTTGATTAAAAAAATATTTGAGTTCACTGGTTATGGGCAAAGTATAATGTTTCAATCTATCAATATAAAAAAGCAAAGACTATAAAAAATATTATATAAGGAATCGAATCTACATATGCTGAACTATAATAATGTTTGTCTCAAAAACACATCAGAAATAATAAGTATTGCAATTCTGACTTAGCAATTTTGTTTTCCTTTTCATTTTGTATAGACCCCTAGGTAATGTGTTAGTGCAATTAGTTAAATATGTTCAGGCTACCAGGGAAACATTATACAACTTACATTAAATGCAGCAGAGGGGCTGATCTGACAGGATTCAAAGGCATCAGAGCATATTTTATTAAGACAGACTTTGCCCCAGCTCATTAAATCAGCTGTTCAATAAATTGTCATTATTGTGTTACACTTGACTTACCTTTAATGTGAAAAAAGACATGATTATACAAACTAATCAATCTGCTACACTATTTTTATTTGAGAACATTTTACAAAAAAATATGCTCTAATTTGATGAGAAAAATAAACATGTAGAAAAAAATGATTGTGATATCCATGAGGGTGAAATCATTCCAGGATATAGTGTTATAATAAAAAATGTAGTCATGTTTCCTGATTCCTGATGCACAGTAAATGTTTCAACAAACAAGCTAGAAAAACGAAACTGTCAGTCACCGTTATTATGCGCTGGTAATTATGTGATGGGCTGACTTATATGATAGGGCATAGTCATGGTAAAAAAAGGAAAGATGTACAATTATATAAACACACATTTATTTTCTGAAGGACAGATATAGTTTGGCTACTGGAGCACTTTATAAAACCCATGAGAACATCTGCATTGTAAATGTGACCAAAGTAGGAAAGCAGTGCTGTATGCTAAATGTATAGTAGTGGTATCTGTTTAGCAGTTAGTTTACATATTGAAAATAGTGTATAGAACAAAGTCTACAAGTAGCCAGGTTTTCCCTTTAGTACAACACAAACACTCAAAAAGAAGAGACTTTACAGCTTTCTAAAAATGATCTCAAACCCTAATGTTAACCCTGCAGTGTATCAGTAGATTATGGGCTCGATTTATCAAGCAAGGGCGGACAGGTGTGTATATATTCGCCCCTGTCCTCCATAGCTCTCCTCTGGTGGACAGCAATCCATTATCCACTGCCGGAATTCAATATCGCACATGAGCGCTATTTTGCACTGCAATCCCACCCCCTGCCCGCACAAAGTGTCAAATAGTTTTTTCCATTAATATGGAAAGAGTAATGTTATAAAGGAATTGCTTAATTGTCTAAACCCTAAAAACCATGTTAAGGCACTTTATATTTGACTATACAAGTTTCCACAGCTATGATACAAGCTTCTGTAAATGTTGATAAGCAGATAGATATCTTGAATTATCTGATATACTGTATTATATAAGCATGAAATTGTTTTTTTTTCTTTTGATGTGGAAAGATGTATTGCTACACTGATAAGACAAACTGCTCTACTATGTTTAAGTTGTTTGTAATTTCATATATAAACCTCAATAAAATATCTAAAACAAATCTATGGGAAATTGCTCATTTAGATATATTATTTATATTACATAGCAGTTTCTACTAATTGAAACCACAACCTTGCAGGGAGTGCAGATCTCATTATCTTATCTCTATATTTACACAAAATCTTCCCTATCTTTTCTCTCATTAGAAAAATTAACATTTTATTATCGCTCTGCTCCCTCCCACTGGGAGCTTGATTTAATCCAAACAATCTTGTTTACATAGCTTTTCTATATCCAGTACATAATAATTAAATTTACAGTATAGCTGTGGATACAACAGAGAAAAGCAGCCACTTCAAATGACAAAACAATTTAATAAACTCCAGCAGTTAAATTTAAAATCATTAAGAACACTGTCCTTGTAATATATAATGTTCTAGATTCATTGTCTATTTTTGAAAGTGCAATATTTTGTCTTGTTATGTGGTGACGATAACATATACTGTATATTAAAAGTTTGTGAAATCATTGGTGTTTTTTGTTTTTTTTAAGAAAAAAAAATTATTGTTTAAAGGGACACTGAAGTCAAAATAAACTTTTATGATTCTGATAGAGCAGCAGTTTTAAGACACTTTCCAATTTACTTCCATTATCAAATTGTGCACAATCTTTTTATATTCACACTTTCTGGGGATCAAGATTTTATTGAGCATATACACAAGCTCAAAGGGTATACATATACTAGTCTGTGATTGGCTGATCTGTCACATGATACAGGGGGCCGGAAAATGAAAGAAAAAATAAATTTGTCAGAATAAAAAATCTACTGCTTATTTGAAATTCCAAGTAAGTGTTATTGCATTGTCTTTTTATTATTTTCTTGTTAATTATGTAATTCTACTGCATTAAGTGGTCCTTAATCTATTTGAGCTAGTGCATTATGGGTATATGTTAATTACACATTTTTTCCAGTACATTTATACAATCTCATTACACCAACCATAATAGCATAAGTATTTTTGAGTGAGACTGCATAAATGTGGTTGGTACAGTGAAACAAGTGGCTCATAAATTTTAATGGCAAAAATTGCGCCTTTCTACAAAACACGTTTTGTGGTTTAAGAAGTTTTTCAGAGCGCACTCTTGTAACCGGCAAAAGATGTGTCCATTTTTTATGCGTGATCTCAATATCCCATACTGCTAATCTTGTTTCTAAACCATAAACCTGCCAAAGCAAAAAACTATTTTTTACAATAAATAAATAATGAATATTTTTACAGTACAATGATTATAAATTACACATTAAATACGCATCTAATGTTTTACCCATAATGCCCCAGCTCAAATGTATGACCAATTCTTTTACAAGTTTCGCTATTCCTTTTGAAGTGAAAAGTTTAATTTCAAACATGTTAATTGCAATTGTCCTTTCACACTATACAATGGTATTGATGTAAACACTTGCATTATAAGGAATATACATGAAGAATGGCAATTGTATTAGTGATTTGCATTTGTATGAGGCGTAACTGTAGGTTTATGGAAACTTAAAAATGGAAATAACGGTTTACTTTCAGTTCTAATAAGTTGCAACCACTTCCAACATGTTATACAAATGCACAGAGCTTGCAAAATACTCGTAATAGTAGTTTCAAACAAGAGCAATTTACACTAGAAATCTTGTGTAAAACACCTCTTCACTTGTAATATAGACCATCATTTTGTGAACTGGCATCTACAGTACCTAAGAAAGAGACATCTACAGATTGTAAAGCTTACAGATTAGATCAATGAAAGTATAATTAATATTTATTGCATATTGTGCGTAATTAGCATTGAGTGTTTGGGGGTGGAGCAGAGTGGATGTGGTTAGTTATTTAGTAAACTGCTTACTTTTAACAGACCTAGAGAGAGACCCTTAGGTTTAGAAGTGAAACCGAATAAACACTGACCCAGCACAAAACATATTACCCAGGACATGACTAATCAAGAGACAGGCAAGGCGTGGTCAGGCAGGCAAGATTGTCAATAGTTTGGCACAGAAATTAGAGAAGCGAGATGCAGAAGAGTAGTCAAGTCTTAGCAAGAGGTCAGAATCAGGCAGGCAAAGTTCAGTACCAAATCAGGCAAGCTAAGAAGTCAAATGAATACAAGCTGAGCAGCAACAGAATCAACATCTAAATGCAAAGTCAAAGTCCAGACAGTAATCAGTACTCAAACAATCAGAGATATCAAAATTGTACCAAAAGAATCTTCTATAGATGGATTCTAACAGATAAGACAAGTGTTCTTAAATGATACTACTCTTTCAAATAAAGCACACCAAGCAGACTGGGAATTAGCACTGCACCAAAAGCTGCCTCTATGAATAAGCGCTCATAATATATTAAAGGAACATTAAACACTCAATAAAGCTAGATAGAATTATGCATTCAAAGAAAAGATTAGTCTTAGAATAACATGTAGATATATTTTTAAAGTTTAATTAGCTGTTTAAATATTGACAAAATAAGTGTAAAGGTTTAGTGTCTATAAAACAATGGGAGCTGCCATGTTGTAACTTAGGTTACCTTCTCTGCTGTGGCCAATTAGGGACAGTTATAAATAGGTCACTATAGTGTGCAGCCAATGGCTGTGTGGAATATAACAGTGTTACGAATTTTCATTACTAACAGGAAATGAAAAGTTCACAATTTCAAAATGGAATTACAGGAAAGGGGGACAAAATAAATAATGAAACTGTATTGCAGAGTTGTTTTTATATATAAAAAATATGATCAATCATTTTATATTACCATGTCAAAGTGTTTAATGTCCCTTTAATGTGGTATAGTGATATGAATGCATCTAACAGGAATTTAGCGCACCAAGGAATTGGATAGCGCCGGTTGAGTTAGCACAGAGTAGTGACATGCGCTAATCAATGGTTGCTAGGAGACAATGTAGCAACCTTATACTAAAGTGTTCCTGGAATTATAATTTATTTTTAATGTTGAAAAGTATGGAAGGGAGAACCATGGACAGAAATATAGCGAGTCAGGAATTTAATTTGTATTTGCCAGAATATTGTAAAATTACCAGAGCCTAATTGATTCCATAACGCTTTATGAGGGACATCAAGGCTCTCTAGAATAGGCACCCAATTGGTATGTCATAATTACCCAACCCCCCTGTAGTTATTGTACTATATTACTCTACATCCACACAAAAAACAATAGCTATGATTTATGTTAGTTATAAAATTATTTGCCTTCTAGCATCATATAAACTGGTCCAAGTTACATTTATTTTTATTTAAAAAACAACATAAGCATTGTTAAAGATAGTCCAAATACTTCTATAAATGGTATTATTTTTCTGTTAGTTTCACAGCATGTAAATACAATAGGGATTTTATAAAGATTAGAGCAAATAACCTCCTGGCTTTCTTCCATCAATTCCTGCATAAACACAAAGAAAAAGCAAAACTTCAACCACACAGAGTTCCTGTATATAAAGTACTTTCATTTGCAGGTAACTGCTAACACTTATCTTTTGATACCAAATCAATGGTTATCACATTTGTAGTAAAATATTTATTTACACTTTGATAATAAAACAAAGCCTGTATTTTCCTAGTAAACAATGAGATCTGTAAATTTAAAATGCTTCACAGTAAAGCTTAAAAAGAAGATTCTTACACAGGATACATTTTTAAACAATTTTCCAATTTACTTCTATTTTTAAATTTGCTTCATTCTGTTTGTATCCTTTGTTAAAGTGGTAGCAAGCCATTACTGGGAGCTAGCTAAATATACTGGGTGAGACAATGACAAGAGTCATATATGTGTGTCCACCAGAGTTACTTCTAAGTTTACATTTTGTGAGCAGCGTAGCAATGAAACGGTTAATAAGGGAATCATACCTTGCTGTCTGCGTTGTGTTTGCTAACTGCAGGGTGTAGTTTCCTAGTTAACTGTTGCACTGCTGGGCCACTCACAAAATGTGTATTTAGATGGCATACTGGTGGTCACCAATTAACAGCAAGTTCCAAGTAGTGCATTGCTCCTGAGCCTACCTTGGTATGCTTTTCAACAAAGGATACAATGCGAACAAAAACAAATGCAAATTAGATAATAGAGGTAAATTGAAAAGTTTTTCAAAAGCACATGCTCTATACAAATCAAGAAAGTTTAATATTTACTTTACTGTCCCTTTAAGTTTTAAATTAAAATGTTATATTTTCTAAATAAATAAAAGTGCAAAATATATAAAACTCAAGTATTAAAAAAAAATAATTATATATTTTACTCCATATAAACATTACATATAGACCTACAAAAGCTAAGTGGGCCAAGTTCAATCATTTTAGCTAACACTTCATAAGAAAATATCATGGGAAATAATGGTCTACATTAAAGCCCGTTCATAAAACTAAATTGAAAGAACTTACTGCAACATTGCAACTCAAAGATTATGAAATTCATAAAGATTTGACTGCATCAGTTGTAGTCTATAAGACTGCAGCTATCTTGTAACTGTTAATTTCTTGATGCATAGCCAGAGTATCACTGTCAAGGATAACAGCATCACAAAAAATGCGTTCAAAACCTTATAAAACAAAAAAGTCTTCCTCTGTAAAATTATAACGAAAAAGAAAAGACAGGCGCAGCCCGACTCAAGCGTAATAAAATTTAATAAAACGTAAGTACACACAGACAAATGGCAACTTACAAACGTAAAAACGTATACAGGCAGTTTTAAAACCAATGCGGTCTGGATGCAAATTCTCCAGATCTTGCTTCAAGATGGAAGTCCCTCACCAGCATCCTCTCCACCCCAGCCGTATGATAACCGAGTCTAGAATTGGGCACAGTGAATTCCTCAGAGCAGTCCGGGAAATGCAGTAGAACTCTACGCGTTTCGTCTGAGTACGCTCAGACTTTCTCAAGAGTAAGTGTTTTTGGCAGCTCTATTTAAAAGAGCAAATGAAAAACTTGCTTAAGAGTGGTGGCCAATTGCGTGTTCGGTCACGCCTCCAAATATTTACACTTAATCATTTTCATAGATAATACAATTAAAGATAGCAATTGAGACATAAATTGATTAAAGAAAATAAAAAATAATAGCAGCATTTGCAACATGTTAATATCATGTAAACATGTTAAGTGTAGTTGTTATCGGTGTACACAGAAAGAACTGCAACTCTGATTATGTTCAAACAGCAAAGATTTAGCCAAAAGCCCCATTGTTGCTAATCAACTTGGTATATTATGCTTATGCCTAGTATAATAAAACACAATAAGATACAACATTAAGGAGAATATATATAAAACCTACAAGCGATTTAAATGCACAAACCATTAAAAACAGAATAAGTGATAATGAAAACACTTAATAGCAGTGAAATGACCAGTGTTCCTATATACATCCTATCAAGACTCTTACTGAGATTATGTGTCAGATAGATATACCACTATTCCTTACATGAATGCTTGTAAGTCTAGTTCTTTATTAAGTCCAGGAGGATGCATGGAATCTAGTTGATATATCCAAAAAGACTCTCTGCGACGTAGGGTGAGTAATCTATTGGGGTATTTGTTAGGGGGTATCCAATCGATAACTTTTATTTTGAGATGCCTAGGGTCCGAAATATGGTAAATTCTAAAGTGTTCAAAGACACTATGAGTTTTTAATCCTATTTTGATGTTGTTCACATGTTCGCTGAGTTTTGTGCGTATGTTTCTCTTTGTCCTACCAATGTATATGAGGTTGCAGCTGATGCTTAAGAGATACAAAACAAATGTGGTGCTGCAGTTGCATTTATATTTCATTTTAAAGACTTTTGATCTTTCAGAGTACAAAAAAGGTGTTACCTCTATCTACATGTTTACACATCCCGCACCTTGTTACCCCACATCTGTATGTGCCTGGCTTTTGTTCTAACCAGTTAGTTGTTGTAGTAATGTTCTGATGAGGATCACATAATTTGGTGGGAGCTAGTATATTTTTGAGGTCCCTGTTCTTCTTAAAGGTCACAAGTGGTCTATCGGGTAATTTATCTCCTAGAATGGGGTCTGCTTTTAAAACTCCCCAATGTTTCTTTAGGATGTTCTGGATGTCTCTATAGCCTTGGTTATAAGTTGTGATGAATCTGCCATTGTTGTTATTTAGTCAATTTTTGAGGTCCCTTTTATCCTTAGCCTGAGTAGTGTTTATCTATTCATATTGTTGACCCTTTCTTTGGCTAGTTGTATACTTGTTTTGTCATAACCTTTTTCAATTAATCTGGCATCTAGAACTTCGGATTCCCTATGGTAATCAATCTCCCTGGTGTAGTTCCTCTTAATACAATGGTACTGTCCTAGGGGAATGTTAGTTTTCCACCTAGATAGATGACCGCTCTTAGCATTGAGAAACCCATTTTTATCAGTTGGTTTTCGATAGTTTTTTTACTGATACTTTGTTGTCATCATCAACAAAAAGCACTAGGTCTAGAAACTCAACTTATTTTTTATCGAACTTAGAGATGAATTTAAGATTGTAATCATTCTTATTCATGTGATTAATAAAATCTCCACCTGCAGTCTCAGTTCCCTTCCAAATGATGACTTTGTCATCAATATAACTAAAGTAATGAATTAGATTGCCCCCAAAAGGATTACCACCCCATATGTATCTTTCCTCAAAATTATGCATATAAATGTTAGCGTACGACAGGGAAAAGATAGTCGCCATCGCTGACTTCTGTTTTGGTAATAAAATTGTTTTTCAAAAATAAAATAATTGTGGTTGAGGATAAAACTGATACCTATTAAAATAATCTCTAAATGGTGTTGGGGCAGTTGGCCATTTTCAAGTGTCTCTCGTACAGCCCTTATACCTAACTCATGTGGGATGCATGTATAGAGTGACAATACATTGCATGTGATCCACATGAAGTTGTCTTGCCACTCTATACCCTCAAATATGTTAATCATATGTAAAGTATCTCTAAAATAAGCCCTAGTGGATTTGACCACTGGCTCCAGATAATGATGGATATATACTGAAAGATTGTTGGTCAGAGAACCTATGCCCGAAATAATGGGCCTGCCTGGTGGTGCAATAAGGGCCTTGTGTACTTTCGGCAAATGATAAAAAGTCGGTATAGTGGGATGGGCCTCGGTAAGAAAATGAAATGCATCATTGTTTAAAATGTTATTATTTTTCGTTTCTTTTAAGATGTTATTTAATTCCTTTTTGAATTTTATTGTGGGGTTGAAGTTTAGTTTCTTATGTACTGTTTAGAATGTTGTGAGCTTCCTTTAAAAAGTCATTCCTGTCCTGTATGACTACCCCTCCCCCCTTATCAGCTGCCCTAATGAAGATGTCCCTACACTGTCAGAAAAAAGGGTACGGTTGGGGTCCGTTTGTGAACGCTTAGGGTACAACTGCTGTGGTTGTACCCTCAATGGATCATAATTACACCTTAAGGAACTAATATGTACCATTTAGCGGTAAATAAGGTACAAATATGTTTACAACTGTCAAAGGGTCCATGTCTGTACTATTTAATCCCCCCCCAAAAGGTACAATCACTTGTGTGACTAAAAGGTTGAGGGGGATGGGTGGTTCAAGGCTGCCAAACCCTGCAAGTCCATATCATTTGTACAGCTCAATTATTCATATTCACATAACTGTCAGTCACCCAAAATGAATGCAACATACATGTTGTACAGCAAAATAATTATGTTCAATTGTTGTTGGTAATATGCAAGAAGTGGGCAAAGAAAAAAAATACTGAAAGGGACAGTCTACACCAGAATTGTTATTGTTTAAAAAGATGGATAATCCCTTTATTACCCATTCCCCAGTTTTGCATAACCAACACAGTTATATTAATATATGTTTTACCTCTGTGATTACCTTGTATCTAAGCCTCTGCAGACTGCCCCCTTATCTCAGTGCTTTTGACAGGCATGCAGTTTAGCCAATCAGTGCATACTCCTAAATAACTACATGGGAGTGAGCATATTGTTATCTATATGACACACATGAACTAGCACTGTCTAACTGTGAAAAACTTTCAAAATGCTCTGAGCTAAGAGGCTGTTTTCAACGGTTTAGAAATCAGTTAGCCTACCTAGGTTTAGCTTTTGAAAAATACCACCAAGGGAACAAAGCAAATTTAGTGATAAAAGTCAATTGGAAAGTTGATTAAATTGTCATGCCCTATCTGAATCATGAAAGTTTAATTTTGACTAGACTGTCCCTTTAATAACCCATATATTCAATGATACTGTGTTGCTGGTTCTAAATAGCAAACAAGCACTTAACATTTTAATGTTTATATTTAGAGCATCAAGATGTTAACTCTTAAACATAAAGCAAATGTATTAACTAAAATTACAAAGAAAAAAAAAATGTTTTAAACTCTATAAAATAAAGAAGAGCTGTTTAAGAACCTGTTTTTTAAAAAAAAAAAAAAAAAATTGTAACCGTTCCCCAGTCACATACATGGACATTGTGTAACATGCCATAGCACCATCTGTTGGTTGAAAGTTCCTTGACATGTGTAACACAGCTCCATCTATTGGTGGAAGGTTCATCACCAAAATGTGTACTGGGGAAATATACTCATTTGCATATATTTTGCAGAGTGACAATTCAATGTATGGTTTTGAGTTTTATCATTTATCCCTCCCACGAATCCCCCCTCTTTTCGTTAGAGTTATATTTTATTATTATGTTGTTTTCTATATGTTTTCTATATATTTATGTTTTATGTGGCAGTCTTTGGAATGGCTACAGTTAAGTTTAAATTTTTTTTTAAAGCTGCAGTGTGGCTATTGTTTTGTAATACTGTCTGAAAAAGTACACATAAAATGAATGCATATTTGAATGTTATATAAAACATTTAATGGAACAACATTTGTAATATGCTGTGTTGAGTACAAATTTGCCATCATGAGGTACAAAGGGCTTGTCACTGGGGCAGTACCTACCTTTAAAAGGCCAAATTTGCACCATTTTTTAAGGGTACAATATGGTACCATAGGACTGAGGTCCAATCTAGTCACCAAAGGTACATATTTGCCTTTGAAAGGTACAATCTGCAAGAGTGTCCTTCTTTCATCAAGGGAAAGGTTATCGTTATATTTATTAACCCAAGATTTATCCTTTTTTTCCAAAAGTTTTGTCAGGTCTCTGCAGACCAATTTATTAAAAGTAGTAATATATTCACCTTGAGCTGAGTAAGGATAGAAACTTGACTTTCTTTTAAGATTGCTGTGCTTTATTATAGTGTCCTAATCATGGATACTTAAGTCAAGTTAATTATCTATAAGTTATTGCTCTGATGCAGGTGTAGCTGGAGTTTTGGAGTCACTATTTATGTTGAAAAGATTTTATTCAAGGATTTTACAAATACACTATATCAATGATCAAACATTCCAATAGTCAAAGGTCATTCTAATAATAAAGTTAATACTCCAAAAATATACGTTATGTTATACAGGTTCTAAGTTATTACAGTTCACTCAGAACATTCAGTGTAGATGCTACAAACAACATTTCGTCTGTCCTAGTCCGTGTCCGCCCCCCCCTCCTCCTGGAAGCCTCATGGTAGTGTATGAAAGGTTCCCATTGTAACAGGAATGTCTTTTTATCATTTAGGTATTCTGCTGAGGCACTTGCTTTATCAAAATGGTATATCATCTTTTTTTTTATCAGTTCGAAGCTCGGGGGGAGTCCCTTCCAAAATTGGGCTATACCTAGCCTAACTATTGTGCATAACCATCTTCCTAGTTTGTTATTATGTCTAGAGAGCCCCGGGATCGGGAAGTGGAGCAGAGCTTGTTCCATGGTTAGCTTTATTGTTTTTTCGAAGATCTCGCTCATGAAATTTGAAGCTTGATCCCATATCTCTTTAACGTATCTACATTCCCACCACATATGTGGGTATGTCCCAAGCTCCCCACATCCTCTATAGCAGAACTTGGTTAAGGGGTCCCCTCCTCCCCCTGATCTAGTCGGGAATAAATACCATCTGAAGGCTACTTTAATAAAATTTTCTTTGAGGGTTGCGTTTTGTGTAAAAGATATACCATCGCTGAGATTTTCTCTCCAAGTCTCAATTGACCAGGTCCTCCCTGTGTCATTTTCCCATTTTAACATTAAGGGGGGGTTTGATATCTGGAGGGGGGTTATTAAATAAGGTGTAAAGGGTTGAAATTCCACCTCTAATGTGATAATCAGCCAGACAAAGCTTTTCTAATGTGGTGGTTACGGGGGCTCTCTCATTCCCCATGATTTGATATACTCTAGATTTTAGTTGGAGGTAATGGTACCAGATATTCCTATCTTCTGTATCTAGGGCCTGATATTGTGTGAAGGAAATCATTTTACCCTCTTTATATACATCTGCAATCCTGTAAAGCCCTTTGTTATGCCATTTCTGTTGTACAGTGCTATCAAATGAGGAAGTTTGGGTTATCAATGGTGTGATCGCTGATCTTTTATTTAGTAATGGAAATCTAGAGTTCAATATCTGCCATATGTGTAAGGTATGTTGAATTGCTATTAATTCGCTTTTCTTATGAGTGGTGGGGGTATCCGGGGTCCATAATAGGTGCGAGAGTGGTATAGTGTTCATAACAGCAGATTCAATGTTTAGCCACTGTGAATTGTTTTTAGTTTTGAACCAGTGTAAAGTTTGGGCGATGCGGGCCGAGTAGTAGTATGGAATTAGATTTGGGAGACCCACTCCTCCCATCTTTTTGGGGGAACACATGAGTTTTTTATTGATTCTGGCTCGTTTCCCCTGCCACACAAATCGTAGGATGTCTTTTTGAAGCTTATTTAAGTCAGAATGAGGAAGGGTGATGGGTAAGGAGCGAAATAAGTATAATAATTTGGGTAACAGAGACATCTTGACCGAGATAATTCTACCATATAGGGAGATTTTGAGTTTCATCCATTTAGTTAAGAGGGCTCTGATTTTCTTAAATATGGGAAGATAATTTATATTGTATAGAGAATGTATATTGCTAGAGAGATGGATTCTTAAATATTTGATGGACTTTTTGGGCCATCCAAATGAGAAGTTTAGCTCTATTACTTTTTTGGTGTGGGCTGGAATTCCAACTCCCAGGGCTTCGCATTTATCTCCATTGATTTTATAGCCCGATAAAGTCCCGAATTGTTGGATGATTTTATATACTAGTGGAAGGGATAGTAGTGGTTTTGTTAATGTCAATATCACATCATCCGCAAATAGGGAGATCTTGTGTTCAGCGTGTCCCACCTCAATTCCTGATATGTCCCTACTTTCTCTGATTTTGATTGAAATGGTTCAATGCTTAAAGCAAATAAAAGCGGGGATAACGGGCAACCTTGTCTGGTACCATTGTTAATATGTATTGGTGAAGATTGGTAACCTGATAATTTAACAAAAGCTGTCGGGAAGGAGTATAGTGATTTGATAGCATCATAGAACTGCCCCTTGATGCCTACCTTTTCAAGTACTGCAAACATAAAATCCCAATCAACTCTATCGAATGCCTTCTCTGCGTCCAAAGATAGAAACAGAGAAGGCACCCGTCCCACAGTGGCTACGTTAATAAGGTCTATAATTTTTCTCGTGTTATCTGGGGCTTCCCTTTGAGAAAGAAATCCTACCTGATCTGGGTGAATTAATTTAAGGAGAAGTGGATTTAGACGATTTGCTAGGATTTTGGTAAATAGTTTGAGATCCTGATTAATCAGGGAGATGGGCCTATAATTTTGGCAATGATGTTTGTTCTTGCCTGGTTTTGGGATCACTGAAATTCTGGCCATCAACATTTCTCTTGGTATTTCCTTGCCCTGCATCATAGCGTTGAATACTAATTGTGGTACTAGTAATGGTTGTAGTGTTTTGTAAAAAATGCCAGGGTAACTGTCAGGGCCTGGGGCTTTAGATCCTTTAAGGTTTTTGATACTAAGCTTTATTTCTTCTTGTGTTATGGGGAGATTTAAGGAGTCCAATTCCTCCTCTGTTAGTGTTGGTAGTTTACTATCTCCGAGAAACGATATTAAGTCTGGTGTTTTATTTTTGCCTTTATGTGAGTTAGGGATATTATACAATTTATTGTAGTAATCTGCAAATAAGTTAGCGATATCTTGAGGGTCATTAGTGATCTTATTATCTTGGCATTGTATTTGTGGGACGGTTGTGGCCCTGACAATCTCCTTCAATTTGTTTGCTAGCATCCGGTCCGGCTTGTTTCCATAAATATAGTATTGTGTGTCGACTACTCTTATTGATCTGACGGCCTCTGAATTTAAGAGTGAATCTAATTCTGCGTTTTTGGCTTTAAGCTGGGTAGTTAGTGTGCGCGAAGGATTGTTTCCTAGTTGTGACCTAAGTCTATTAGTCTCTAATTTTAAACTTAGCAGTCTAGCCTCTCTTTGCTTTTCTTGTTTGCTAGATTCGGATATGAGTAGGCCTCGTGTGTAGGCTTTCAATGCCCCCCATTCTAGTGCTGGATTGTTAGTAGAGTTATTGTTAATTTCTATGAATTCAGCAATTTGTTGCTTAATCAATTCTAAAGTTGGGCCTTCTCTTAGTAGTGATCCATTGAGTGTCCAGGATTTTGTTCTTTGTGGGTTAACTAGTCCCGCCATTGTGGTCTCCACTATAGAGTGGTCTGACCAGGAGCAATTAGTAATGGTTGTATTGACTATTAGGGGGACCAGAATTTGGCTTACGAAAATGTAATCTATTCTTGATTGTGATGCGTGCATGGGGGAGTAAAATGTGTAGTCATGTACCCCTTGATTCATCGTTCGCCAACTATCTGTCAGGTTATGGTCTAGAGTGAAGTCGAGCAATATTCTATTTGATTTTATGGTTGAGTTAGTATGTGTGGAGGCTTGTGAGGATCTGTCAATTTTATCATTCATGGTGAGGTTGAAGTCACCTCCTATTATGGTTTTATATTTTTTCCACAATGTTAAGTGTTTGCTGAGTTTGGAGATAAAATTGGATTGTAGCTCATTGGGAGCATATACATTCACCAGTAGTATTGGGGTGTTGTGAATAAAACCCTGTATTATAATGTATCTACCTTCTCTATCTCTTATTATAGATTCCTCATGGAAGTTTAGGGATGAGTGGATTAGCACTGAAACTCCACATTTCTTTTTCGGGCCAATGGCGTGGAATTGTGTGGGGTATACCTTGTCCCAGTATTTGGGGGTAAACATGGACGTAAAGTGTGTTTCCTGAAGCATCACTATCTTAGCATTCATGGCTTTATATTCTAAAATTGCTTTTTTCCTTTTGATGTCTGAGTTTAAACCCCTAACATTATGCGAAATTATTTTTATAGACATGGGAGCTGTTTAGGGGGAATTATCATAATGTGGTACCTGTACATCTCTTGGGGTTGTGTCAGAACTTCTTCCAACTGAGGGTGGGTCCCACAGACCAGGCCAGTCCCAGTTCTCGCTGCTGAAAAGCATATCAAACTTTTATAAAAGTTAAGAAGTAAGTCTAGTCTAGCAGGTTTCTTGTCGGTAATTAATGCTTTTGTAGTAAATGACATATAAATCACCTTATAGGTAGCATGGAGTAACCAATAAAAAAAATGACCAAAGATATAACAATAGTATTTTGGAAATCAACTTTGGAAATAACATTGTGTAAGTGAGTTGAAAAAGCAATAACATTTAGGCAACTTCGAAACCCAAACTCAATTTTAGCTTATCTTTGAGCATTGAGATAAGAATATCGTGGGGGGGGTTGTGGGGGGTGTAGGGGTGGATGTGGGAGGGTAAGGATGGGGGGGGGGAGATCCTGAGATAACATGTAACTGGAATAAACATCATTAATCCCTCTTAATGGGGGATATGGGGAGTGTAATGTAAGGGACCCTCTAGGAGGTTAGATATATCTCATTCTGCCTACCAGGCAAAAAGCTTTAGTGCGCCTTAGGTTGGCTGAGGTAGATAAGACATTAATACGGGAGCCGTACCTCTCAAGGGTAAGGGTTGTATAACAAATGTGGCTCATAGGTAATTGTACTCAAGTGTAACTAAATAAGTAAGAAAGGAAACATAACAATACTAAACCTGAAAAACAAGGAAAAGATAACATAATAGTCCGCATTGGGCATGGCCCATCTTAAAGAAACAGTTTCTGTTTAAAGTGAGTTAGTCTTGTTACACTCAATGAATTATATTCTACTTAGCTCTCAGGACAAAGTGCTCTCAGTCTCATCCGAGTCAGCTTCACCAGTGTCCTGTTTGGGAGCAATTCTTTGTTTTTTTGCTTTGCCACTTCTTCCCACTGGTATCCATTCCTTCTGGAAAGATTTTCTTGGTGGTGAAGGTCCAGTAGGAGTTGTTGGTATGTCAGCTTGGATTTGAAGATGGTGAAGCAGTACCCTCCCTTCCTCTAGGGTATTGCAGCTGTAGCTTCCATTCTGGTATGAGAAAACCAGTTTGGAAGGGAAATTCCACCTATATTTTATGTGTTGCTTCACTAGGGCTGCAGTGATTGGTTTCATTTCCCTTCTTTTTCGGAGTGTGATAGGAGCAAGATCTGTGAATATTTGAATGTTGTGTCCTTCAAATTCTATGCATTTTTTATCTCTGGCTGCTTTTAGGATTCTTTCTTTGACATGGTAATAGTGCATTTTCAGGATTATGTCTCTGTTTGCGTTTTGTTGAGGTCTTGTGAGGGCCCTATGGACCCTGTCCATTAGGAGAGTAGTTGGATCAGTATCTGGGACTAGTTGTGTGAACAGCTCAGTAATGGTTTCCTCTAAATTTTTGTAAGTCTCTGGAAGGTTCAGAATTCTCAAGTTAGATCTTCTTGATCTATTTTCTAGATCCTCTATCTGTTCTTCAAGCCTACTGATGTATGTCAAATTATCTTGGATGGAGTCTCTCAATATAGGGATTTCCTCAGTCACATTGTCTAGTTTTTCCTCTAATTCAGCAGTTCTCTCACCTATTTCCCTGAGGTCTTGTTTTATTTCTGATAGGGCTATCTTGAATTCTTCTTGAAATAGAGATTTAATCTGCTGTAGAAGCTCTTTGTTTGGTTCTTCTGTTCTGGCTCCTCCAGGTATTTCTGAGCTCTGTGCTTGTGGGCTAGTTGTTGGGTTAGAGATGCTTTTATCAAGTCCTTTATGTTTTGATTGAGACCTTGAAAGGCACTCCTTTACTGTTTGTGATTTATTTTTCATCTTGGGGCGTTCAGTGGGTGGTAAAATGAATCTTATATGGGGTCTTCTTTGTAATGCAGCTGTTTTATACAATTCTTGTGCTAGTTTATTCTCAGGATCTCTAAGTGCTAATTAAGGATTTTTGTTCATATCTCTTATTACCCCTTACTCAATGGGTAGTTGTGTTCAAAGTTCAGGTCTCGCAGCTACCCCTTTTCTCATCACTTTCACATTTAGCTTATAGAAGGAGAAGTATGGTGTTAGTGTAAAGTCTCTCTTGTCTAATGACTTGCAGGCTCCTGTTAATCCTCTTCAAATATTCCCAGGTTATCAGTATTATTAGCAACAGCCTAGGTAGAGGATTTGATCTTATTGGAGTCTTGTAAGGAGACTATTTAGGAGTGTTTGAGCTGGTACTCACATTGGCGTGATTTACTGAGGAATACTATGTTTTCCGTGTGTCAGTGATTATTACCCTGTTTTGTTCTCTGAGTAGGGTTTGTAAAGCTAGCTATGGAGATCCTTGATGGAATTGTCTCTGCACTGTCAGTTGTATCTGAGGTGTAATGTATATGATTCTGAAGTGACAGTGCTAGTATAGCTTATATGCGTGATCAGCCAAATACTTTTGGTGGGCCTATGTGGTAACTCTATATGTCCAGGGTCAATTGCTAAAGATTAGGCCTGAATTGTGATGGTCTGGGGGTCTGATTGTTGTGCTTACCCCTCTCAGTATTCCGGTTTCTGTTAATAGCCTTCTGTCCTGAATCCCTCAGTTGGGCCTAGCTTGGTATGCCTGCAGCTTGCGCAGAAACAGGATGGCGGAGATTCGCGCCAACGCCTCCCCCGATCACTTACATGTGGTAATTGTCTTACTTGTACTAGTACTTCTCCAGGGAGTGGTAACCTTATCGGGTGCTGCGGCTGCGTTTGTGGCTTTTGGGTCGTGAGAGGCCGCGTACGCGTCCGCGCCTGTTGCTGATCAGTAGGCCTCTGTGTTCTGATACTTCTGGGCTAATGTGAGTGTTGATGGTTCCACTTCACCTCGTGTCTTGGAGTCTGTTGTGTCTCTCCGGAGCGGAGCCCCGACCCTCCAGAGAGGCACAGCGAGGCTGAATCAAGGGGTTGTGGGATCCTCCTCGGCAGCGTGTGACTTCTGCAGCAAAAGTGGCGGGTCTCTCCCGCAATCTTCCGGCTGATGCCCCTGAGAGTTTGCAAGGTTAGGTTGGCTGCTAGTATTTTCCCTATTATTATCTTTACCCCTCAGTTTCTGGGTCCGTGTCGAGGTTCCGGGTAGGCCGCAGCCGCGGTCTTTCCTGCTTTTCCTCCGGTGCTGGTGATCCGGCCCTCGACGATCTTGCTTAAAACCTTTCAGTTGTTATTTTAAAAGGGTTGAACCCCTCTACTAGTGCTCAGGGGTTGGAATTTAGGCAATTTTACCTATAATTATCGGCTTTATGACTACTTTTTGGTGTTTTATGTGCAGAGCTACACAGACCTGCGACTTCTCCTTTTGCTGGCTAGCTCCGCCCCTTGGAGTCACTATTTAAATGATTTAGAACCCCAAGCGTTTGGTAGTCCAAACTATTTAACTTTGGTAATGTAGGAAGATTAGGTTTAGGTACAATTTTTATAAAGTACATTTTCAGAGTAATGTTCCTGACATATTTCTGAATATCTATTTAAGTTTGGAATTTGTCTGGGACCTTTTTGGGAGCAATGTTTAAACCTTTAGCTAGGAGTTTCATATCATTATCCCCTAATGTTTTACTTGAAAGGTTAAAAATATTTGCCTTGTTCTTTTCTATCTCATTCTTTTTGTGTTTAGATTGCTGGATTTTTCTCCTCTCTCTAAAACCCCTGCTTCACTTTCTTCTTTTTGCCTGGCGTGACTCTTAGATTTCAATTTGTGGAATCTTCTATATCTCTTAGATTTCAAAATCTTGCTGTTGGTTGAACAGCAAGATCTAAAAAATGTAATTGGTGATTATTCTCATTAGAGTGTGGCCCCCTTGGTTTATTATATGCAGTATTGGAATAATGATATATTTTAGGTTTTGCACCCTGTGTTTGCCAGTTATTGCGTAAGTGATGGTTTGTTCCATGATTTGCTAGTGTTTCATATCTATTACCTGTGGGAATACTAACTAGCTTGTTGGTCCACATGTTGATCTCTGGATTTATCATGTCTCAAATACGGTGGGGTAAAGCAATTAGATCTATTATTTCGCCATGAATGGTGTCTAGGTGTGTTATTCTGTTGGTCTCCCCCTCTATTCGGTAACAGATAATCTCTCTTATCGTTGGAGCTGAATCTCCTTGAGTTTCCTGTTTTGTAACCTCCTTGTGAATGATTGTGACCACCTTGTGTGTGAAATGTTTCCCTGTAGCCAAAGATTAGAAGATGGACAAGAACACACTGCCACACCCTAGATTATTTGCCAAAAGTTTATCTATGGGTATATACCAGACTAACAGTCCAGCTTCAACCATTTTACAGATAATAGTAATTACTAATAATATTTTGCTTCAGTTTGTTTTCTTTATGTTTTTCTATTTTCACTACATTTCTTCAAGGGACTTGGAACACTGTTTTGTATATATGAAGACATCAATAGAAAAGAGTAATAATAATTATTTGGCAAATACACTTGATGGAGCCCATAACAAATTAACTTGATTTATCTGTTATAACTAGAAAATCTATTCATCTATGCGCAAGATTACATATACGGTGCAGGCTTTTACGCAGCTGCAGAAACCTGCGTCACCCGTAAATTCACCTTGCACATCGGGGAATCCAATAAATCCTGCCGGCTGTTCATAAACTGCTATAAGTCGGATAAACTAGAGATGTCCAGAAATATGCGGAAATACACTGGAGTCGCCAGTGACTTACGGCAGTAAGAAAATTAAATCGCCTGTAAAAGTCTAACCCGCCTCCTAAAAATAAACCCGACACGTCAAAACCCCTATATCCGCAATCCCCCCACATCGCAACTAATAATAAAAGTATTAACCCCCAAACCACCAAACCACCACAACACAATATACCTAATAAATGTATTAACCCCTAGGGTTTTAATAGGCTTGTAAAAGAGCTCAGTGCCATTTTAAATGCAGTAAAAGAGCTGAATGTCCTTTTAAGGGCAATGTCCATACAAATGCCCCTTTAGGGGCAATGGGTAGCTTAGGTTTTTTTAGTGTTGTTTTTTTTTATTTTGGGGCGTTTTACTGTTAGGGGGGACTTAGTATTTTTATAATGTAAAAGAGCTGTTTAACGTAGGGCAATGCCCTACAAAAGGCCCTTTTAAGAACTATTGGTAGTTTATTTTAGATTAGGGGGTGTTTTTATTTTGGGGGGGCTTTTTTATTTTTATAGGGATTAGGTTTAATTTTTTTAATTTTGATAATTTTGTTTATTTTTTCTGTAATGTTAGACTTTTATTTTTTTAATTTTAGATTAATTTAAACTTAGTTTTTTATTTTTAAAGTAATGATAGTTTTTTTATTTTAAATGTAATTTATTATTTTTTTAATTTTAGGTAATTGGGGTGTAAGGTTAGGGGGCTTAGTAATTAAATTAGTTATTTGCGTTGTGGGAGGTTGGCGGTTTAGGGGTTAATAGTGTAATTAGCTTTATTGTGTTGAGGGGGTTGATGGATTAGGGGTTAATATGTTAAGTAGATACTTTGCGATGTGTGGGGATGGCAGATTAGGGTTTAATAGATTTATTAGGTAGTTTGTGATGTTGGGTTTTGGTGGATTTAGGGGTTAATACTTTTGTTAGATAGTTTGCGATGTGGGGTTGGTGGATTAGGGGTTAATATATTTCAATAGTTATTGTGGTGGGGAAGATGGCGGTTGACAGGTAGATATTGCGCATGCGTTAGGTGTTGGTTAATACTTTAAGGCAGTTTCGGTGCTCACATACTCAGTGCAAGGCTTGCTGCACATGCCTATGTGTGGCGAGGTGAAAATGGAGTAAGATTTCTCCATTTTCGTAGTGTAAGTCCTTGCGCTGAATATGTGATACCGATTTGCGACATGGTTCTATGTTAGTTTATGTGAGTAAAATTAGCAGGCAACGGGTGAAATATACGCACCGCATTTAAATGCAGCGCCATATATGTGATAGCAATACTCGACTAAAAAACAGCGACGTCGCATATGTAATCGCACCCTACATGTTTATTTTTAGTCCCTAAATAACCTTAAAAGATTAATAAAATATTTTTAATAAAAACGTACATAAACAATCTACGCATGCTAATTTTTCTAATATGTACAGTATATTCTCACAGAGTGTCTGGAAGGGTAATGGAGGGAGGAAATCCTTCATAGTCTCTATCTACTCACCTCTGCCTAATTAATTAATTAGCAGCAGCAACATTCTCAGGCTGCTGATTCCTAGGCAGAAAAATTGTTTTGTTAAGGGCAGGACAGCAGTGAGCAGTGGAAACTTCCCTGAAATTTAACAGAAAGGTTGGTGAAACAAACTGCCATATTGTTTATTAGGTTATTCTAACTGGGATAGTTAGCGCATGATAATTAACCAGCCATTATAAGTGGCTGGTTATTGCTACCATGAGCTTGCGGTAACAATTAGCGCTCTGAAAATGAACCAGTTAATTTTCTAAAAGTGTGCCAAATGCCCTCACAATAGAGGGCATTATAGTTTTTTTTATTTTAAAAAAAAAGTAGTTTTATTTTTAATAAAAAATAACGGTACTAGGAAGTTTTGGGGCTTTAAAGTTGGTGGGAGTGGTCAGTGGGGTGTTAGAAAAAAAACAACACTGAAAAATGCCTTTACATTGCGGCCTATTGCAACTGTGTCTTCCCAGTGTGCTTATATACATATATATTTATGTGTTAATACAGGGAGTGCAGAATTATTAGGCAAATGAGTATTTTGACCACATCATCCTCTTTATGCATGTTGTCTTACTCCAAGCTGTATAGGCTCGAAAGCCTACTACCAATTAAGCATATTAGGTGATGTGCATCTCTGTAATGAGAAGGGGTGTGGTCTAATGACATCAACACCCTATATCAGGTGTGCATAATTATTAGGCAACTTCCTTTCCTTTGGCAAAATGGGTCAAAAGAAGGACTTGACAGGCTCAGAAAAGTCAAAAATAGTGAGATATCTTGCAGAGGGATGCAGCACTCTTAAAATTGCAAAGCTTCTGAAGCGTGATCATCGAACAATCAAGCGTTTCATTCAAAATAGTCAACAGGGTCGCAAGAAGCGTGTGGAAAAACCAAGGCGCAAAATAACTGCCCATGAACTGAGAAAAGTCAAGCGTGCAGATGCCACTTGCCACCAGTTTGGCCATATTTCAGAGCTGCAACATCACTGGAGTGCCCAAAAGCACAAGGTGTGCAATACTCAGAGACATGGCCAAGGTAAGAAAGGCTGAAAGACGACCACCACTGAACAAGACACACAAGCTGAAACGTCAAGACTGGGCCAAGAAATATCTCAAGACTGATTTTTCTAAGGTTTTATGGACTGATGAAATGAGAGTGAGTCTTGATGGGCCAGATGGATGGGCCCGTGGCTGGATTGGTAAAGGGCAGAGAGCTCCAGTCCGACTCAGACGCCAGTAAGGTGGAGGTGGAGTACTGGTTTGGGCTGGTATCATCAAAGATGA
The DNA here is from genome assembly GCF_027579735.1 of Bombina bombina. Classification (NCBI taxonomy): domain Eukaryota; kingdom Metazoa; phylum Chordata; class Amphibia; order Anura; family Bombinatoridae; genus Bombina; species Bombina bombina. The sequence continues at coordinate 142,989,738 of NC_069508.1, forward strand.
GCTTGTGGGGCCTTTTCGGGTTGAGGATGGAGTCAAGCTCAACTCCCAATCCTACTGCCAGTTTCTGGAAGACACCTTCTTCAAGCAGTGGTACAGGAAGAAGCCTGCATCCTTCAAGAAAAACATGATTTTCATGCAGGACAATGCTCCATCACACGCGTCCAAGTACTCCACAGCGTGGCTGGCAAGAAAGGGTATAAAAGAAGAAAATCTAATGACATGGCCTCCTTGTTCACCTGATCTGAACCCCATTGAGAACCTGTGGTCCATCATCAAATGTCAGATTTACAAGGAGGGAAAACAGTACACCTCTCTGAACAGTGTCTGGGAGGCTGTGGTTGCTGCTGCACGCAATGTTGATGGTGAACAGATCAAAACACTGACAGAATCCATGGATGGCAGGATTTTGAGTGTCCTTGCAAAGAAAGGTTGCTATAT